>NC_056485.1:13776712-14076712 GCF_008729295.1 Plectropomus leopardus | reverse complement strand
ATGGTCCAGCTCCAAAAATGTGAGTTAAAGTCATCGTTTAGATCCAGCAGAACAAAGAGTTAAGTTTCACTTTCAATGCGCCTGACATTCTGCTGTGCCATCTCTGCCCTAAGTGTGCTTTAAACTTTTCAAAGGTATAAATATTCCAATAGCGCTCCTTATAACCAGTCCAGCTCCAAAAATCTATTTGTGATAGCAGATGACAACTTTTTCACCTACACTTAAAGGATCGATCAACCGGTCACAACCCAATTCCAATAAAGTTTCAGCAAAAAAGGCGACTGCATTCTTGACTGTACTGACAAAAAGATTGAAAGACAGCTTTACTTTTTGCAACTGTACAATGAACAGAGAACCTGACAAACTTTAAAGCCTATACATATATATATAGAAACTATAGAGCAGCACCAGAAGTTGGAATTATGGTCTGAGAAGTTTCATATCACAGCAGCCTCAAGACTAAAGTTTTAGCTAAAACGTGTTAAAAAAATACTCCAGTAATATAAAAAAAAACAAGCTCCATAGAAGCCCAGAGGGAAATCTGACTGCTGACTTGATCAAAACAACCAACCAAAATTTTTCCAGAAAAATTATCTGATCGTCTGAGAATATTAATCAAGCGTAACAACCTCCCTCAAACTCGCCGTTCTAGTTTTCCTGCAGCTCTCAACACTGCTCTTTCCTGGGCATTGCCTTTGATGTGTGATTGACAAGTTCATTAATCAGCTATGTATATTTGTATGCATCAGGCATTTCAGTCAGTGGAAGTTTTACCCTCCATCCTGGTTGCCCTTCACTTCTATCTGAGCAGACTGTGCTGATTAATGTGTGTCTGACTGATTGAATGATTAAAATGGTATAGTCATCTGGTTCGCTAAAAAAGTCAATAAAATGACATCTTCTTCAGCATTTTTCTTGTTTGAAATTGGCAAAACAAGAAAAACTGGTAGTCGTGTTCATCATGTTGACAGAACCATAATTGTAGGTATCTCCATACTTGGTCACTAGGGAGATGCCCGATTTGTAAGTAAAGCCATTAAAGGGATAAAGTTAAATTTTAAAGTTTGGATCTTTTGAAGTGGGGTTGTTTAAGGTACTTATCCAAAGTCTGTGTATTAGCTACAGTAGATGGCTGCTGGCATGGTTCCAGATTCAAGAAGCTGACTTGACGTCTGCCATAGAAGCTAAGCAATACATATTTTAGCCACCTAAAAAAAGTCATTATATGTTTAAGTGTTTGCTCCATTAAAAATATTTTCTCCACTTTACCTTGCCACCGATTGCCCTTTTTCACGGGGATTCCCCATCTATGTTTTCTTTAAAGCCACCAGACTTTGTTAAAAAATAAAAAAGAGGGATAAATGAGATTTACCAAAGTCACACAATAACACAAACAAAACTGATCTTTACAGCAAAGTAAAAATATTGATTCGCTCAGCCTCTAACGCTCTCTCTGCTTCATGAAACAGCTGCTACAGGAGTTTGAGCTCTGTGCCTACGACAAAAATCACACACACACAGTGCCAGGGCTAACTGCTAGCATTACAGGGCTAATGTCACCAATCTACCAGCCAATCTGCCACTGAACCTCAGGCTGAAATACCTTAACTGTTAAACAGATTACCATGAAATTTTCTACAATCATTTATATTCCTCAGAGGATGACTCCCACTGACTTTGGTGATCCCCTGACTTTTCCCCTAGCACCATCAGCAGGCCAAACTTTTCCAACTATCCTCTGAAATATATCTCGATCTAGGTGGGTTTAAAAAAAAAAAAAAAAAAAAAAAAAGACACTGTGTCAAATCAACAAAATAAAAGAAAAGCAGCAGCAGCCAGAAAGAAAAAAGAAGCTGATAGGGGAGGAGGTATTGAGCAGAAGTGATAATTTGAGGCGCTCCCCTCTGCTGAGCCAGATATTGATATGATTCTTAATAAGGTATCGAATTGGAGAAGTGGAGAGGAGCAGAGGGTGAAGGAAAAAGTCCTTGAAGGAAGTTGGAGGAGAGTTAGTGTGAAAGTATAGCAAAGATAAATCCTCTGTTCATGGTTTTATCCTGCCCTCTTATCTGGTAATCTCTGTATTTGGATTTTTGCTTTCTCTTGCAATAATTCATACTTTTTCATATTTCTAGCTTTAATTTAGCAGTTTTTAAATTATCTCACCTCCTCCTTATTTTATTCTCCATTACTTCGTCCCTGTTTCTTTATCTATGGTCCTTTCGTCTTTACTCCTCCTCTTTTTTGCCTATAATTCTCAATTTCCCCACCATTACAATTTTATTTCCTTCCACGTTTTCCACTTTCTTTCTTCCTCCCGCTTTTATAGAGCAGTTTTATTACCCTATTTTACTCATCACTTTCCCTCTTTATCTTCCTATCAATTTTCCCTCCTCCCACAAATTTTTATCCACCTCTTCCTCATTTGAATTTTGGCTTTTCTCCTCACCCATTCCTTGTTTTTATCTTCATCCCCTTCCTCCTCTCATTAAAATCCTCCACTTCTCACCCCTGTGCAGTTAAAACACTCTGACACGTACATATGTCATTAAACCAGAAATTATCTTGCAAAATGGAGCTGCGTCAGTACGAAAAAGAAACCGCCCGAAGGGTCGGTTTCAATTTAGCACGAAGAAAGATGAGATGGATATCAGTTAATTCCACATTTCTGTGGAATTTGTCGCATGTTCCTGGAAGATCCATTTCATATGAGATAAGACTGCTGGAGGGGCGATTTAAGGGATTCAGAAAGGAATTGGCTTATGTGGGTATTTCATCTGAATCTCATCTGTAAAATGTAGATATGTGGCTGTGATAGTGGATATTGTTTGACTCCATCTGGTTCTCATTAAGTAGAGTAATAAAAGAAGGGTTTGCTGCATCAACAGAGAAAGAGGCTGCTACAAACTGTGATGCAGATGTGTCCTTTTCCATTCCTTCATTTATATAATTTATCATCTATTTTATAATTCTGTGCTCAATTAAAAACCCACATTTCTACTGTAAATTTTTATATAGATATTTTATAAATTAAAACATTTATTACAAGCTCAGGGCTGACATGTTTCCATGCACCACTTCTCCTTCTCTTCCTTCTGTTTTTAAATTTAATAGTCTGTCTTCAGCTCTGTGTTTCGCACACAACAGGTTGGGCAGAATCTTGCACTCACGCATTTCCTTCATGATTTAGTCCAATGCAACTCCTTTATGCATGAGACCCTCCATTTTTCCAAATGAAAAAAAAATCTACTGCTAAGTTTAGCTTTAAATGATACTTATTTCCACATGGGGCAACAAAGCCAACTGTAACTGTAACATCTGATAGAGGAAATTGATGTTGGGAATGATATAGCAAACAGTCGCTTATTTACACATCCAGCAAACACGAAATGGCATCAGTATTTATGGAGTCCTTCGTCTGGCCACCCAACAAATCTAAGCCTAATATTGGCTTTGCTTTTAGTTTTATTTTTGCTGCTTTTAGCTGCTTAATGCTTCTCTACCTTTTCAAATGTAATTTGCTTCTCCATACCAGGATGACTTTTCCACCTTAAGCTCTCAAATTCATTCTAAAAAGCAAATTTTTCTCTCTTTACAAGCTGCTCACATCATCCCACGATACAAAGGCTTGACATTTCCGCTCCATTTCATGGTAAACGGCTGGTATCATGCGTGCATGTATCTGTATAAATATCGCTTTAAGTGGGAAATTAAATTCTGGATTATGGATTTAGTCCTTTTTTCTCCCTCATTCATCCCTCGTCTTCATCCTGTAATCTTCTTCTCCTCCTTCTAAAAGACCACAATGCTGAAATCATCCTGTTCCTCTGCAGCAAAGGTGGTTCTTCGACAGATTTAGCTCTTCATCAAAACTGTCAATCTTGTCTTTTCCTTCATGTCTTTCTCTGATTTCAGCCTTCAAAGTGGAGGCTTCCTGTCATAGAGTCTTTTCTTTCTTTGTATGGATTTAAATAAAGAACACAATTAAACATTATTTGCATATTCTCAATTTCCCCCTAAAATAAAAGAATCTCTTCCTCTGGTCAGGAGTTAAGTGTAGAGACACACATGGGATAAAATATCATCCAGATGGTTGCACATGAAAAGCATAGAATTCCTCATCAAAACTACTTGCTTATGGTTAGAAAAAGATCACATATATTGCCAACAAAAAAAAACACCAGGCTGTGAGTGCCACAAAGGCGGCCAGAAAAGTAGTGGCATCTCCCTAAAAACACCCAGTCAAAACTTATGTTATGACCAACATGTTTTGTGAGTTTATTATGACCTTGGCCTTTGTATGGCTGTTCCAAATGCCATTTACTGAGCTCTGGAGCTTCAGCATTAATCAACAGCGAATAATCTGAGCTTCTGTCATCGGGAGCGGGGAGAGGGGCATGACAGACACCGTGCCAACACCTTGAGCCCCAGAGCTTCACTGTCAGGTTAGGGAGAGACCACACACCTCACCGTCTGGTGAGGGGGAAATGGGATTCCAACACACTTTCAGCATTAGGTGAGAGAGAGAGACACTGTCAGCAAGGAGCTTCAGTGTTAGGTGAGAGAGAGACCGGTGTGCCTCTGACTGCTTGTCAGCAGTTGTGACACTTTATAGTTTGTAAAGTAAAAAAAAAAAACTCAGTTATGCAATACAAGATGTACATATATATATATATATATGAATGCCTACATTGAAAACTGAACACCTACCCAATTAACGAATACTCAAACAGCCAAATATTTAGGTCCAGCCCCAGATTCAACCACCAGAATCTAATCAGTTCATCTTTGAGACAAGGTGGACATTTGTCCCCAATTGGAGTATTCTTCCCTCAAGGCCTTTCTGAGTCTCACAAGAATAAGACGGATGCAAGGTCATGCTGTGAACTTGATGTTTGACCACCAAATTCTGAATAGCTCATTGTTTAGTGCAAGTAGACGTTTAAGTCACATTCAAATAAATTTCCATGATGCATTCTTGAGATACCACATTCACAAGAAGTGACAGACGGACAACCTGAAAACATAATGCCTCCTACTGTGTATATCACCAGCACAAAGGCATAAAAATGTAAAACTTTCTTGTAAAATTTCAATGATTACCTCAAATTTTTTTTCTTATTTCACATTCAGATTTTCCACAGTCTCTTTCCTTTCCAGC
This sequence comes from Plectropomus leopardus, assembly GCF_008729295.1. Taxonomy (NCBI): domain Eukaryota; kingdom Metazoa; phylum Chordata; class Actinopteri; order Perciformes; family Serranidae; genus Plectropomus; species Plectropomus leopardus. The sequence goes on along the minus strand of NC_056485.1, from coordinate 14,071,551 downwards.
ATCATTGCTTAACATTGCTCACTATTGTTGCCATCACCAACATAATTGTCAGTTTATGTTGTCAGATTCAAACAAAGAGGTTTCATCATCTACCCGTTGGCGTTTCACAATCAACAGTGTACTCCCTGGATGGATCATGACCTGACATCATGGGTACTTTGTTTATTAACATCTACATACATACATACATTTAATCTAATCTCCTAAATGTAAATGTGCTTGCCATTTAAGTTGGTATCTCTCCCTATTCTACCAGTGTTTTAAAGGCTTGCCTATACTTGGATAATAAGTCAAATTGTAAACTGTATAATACTGTATATACAGTATTCCCTTATTCATTAGTTTTTCTGTCTGCGGTTACACTCAGAAGTCAGCATGGTGGCATCAGCAAAACACAGGGCTCTTGTAAGCTCCGCGGTTGGTTTCCTCTCAGCTCTTTACACATCTAATCACACTGAGTTTCTGTGTTTGTCTGCGGCTCATTAGACAAAGCCGAGCACTTGTGATTGTTTCTCCATCTCCTTCCTCTGAGAGCATCTGTGAGTGTGTGCGTGCTAATGTACACATTGTTTTACGTACGCGTTGCCTCTTGCATCATTTTTCTCACTGATTGTCACTCTTTCTGCTACATGAATAAACACAAACACACACACACCCGCTGAGGCAAAAACTGCTTCAGAGTGACAGCAGTTTGAGATGATAAGGCTGCTAGTGTGTGTTAATGAGTGTTTGTATCCTTTGCACAAATACAAAACCTGAGTGTATCGGCTGCCATTAATCAAAATGTCAATTTAAATTTCAAATTCAAGAGTTGATTTTAATTTAAGATCTCCAATTTTAACATCGTTGCTCATGTGCAGAAACATATTAAAAGTAAAACAACAGATAAAAATCCTGCAGTTTAAACCAGACCAACTATGACTTATTTATAAGTGTTTGCTGCTGATATGGCTCCGCAGTTTTGAGACCAGCTCGGGCAGAAAAAGTCAGGAGAGGATGAAATAAGTCACGCTGACGTGACCTGAGAAAAACAAACAGAACAGCAGGGAATCAAATATTTAAAGGTTCACGGTAGGAAAGAGGCAAAAAGGAGTATATTGAGGTGAACCCACATTGAGGTCAGAAAACACTCTTCTTATCACATTTTTTGTCGTTATAATCTCACCCACATGCAAAAATTAACAATTTTTTCATGTGACAGAAAAAGTGTGATCATGCTGCACCATGTTTACATTTGATGGTTGCATATTGAAAGCGTCAAATTTTTCAAATTAGCTAAGTTAGATCTGTTAGCTGTTAGATCCCAGCTGTGTGAGCAGGCTTTGTAGAAAGAAATTTATACCTAATGTTGAATTGTTTTTCAAATTTGCTTTTTGTTATTTGACAGGCCGAAATCTACAGACTGTAGTGTCTAAAATAAAACGTAAAACAAACACTTTGTAAGAGACATCAGTTAAGCGATTTCCACAGAGGCCTGATGGTTTGGTGACATATGGCCTCATCAGTCAGGAAGCCTATGTCAGATATCAAACTGTTTGATGCTTTTGGTTTTTATGTCCAAATCCAGGCAGATCTGACGGCTGGCTGTGATAGAAACTACTGAGGAAGACAGATCAAACAAACGAGAGGGATGAGAGCGCAGACAGGAAGGCAAGGATTAGAGCAGGCAAGACAGCAAAGAAGAAAGAGCTACAGGGAAAGTAGCAAATGTGATAATGACATGCTAACTTGCAGTATTAAAAACTAAAACGTTGTAAATCTCTTTTAACAATCACATGCATTAACTGGTTGCAAGGATTTATTCTCGCTCAGCCACTGAGCATCTGTGAGTCAGGTCCTTATGCTGTAATCAGGTCTGGCTCACAGTCTGCATTCAAGTTCATCCAAAAGGTTTGGGATGTAGTTGAGTTCAGGGTTTTGGCCAGTCAAATTCTTCCATACCAAACGGGGAGAAACAGTCCAGAGAAGCCACACAGTAAAATAATTTTCTACCCATTTAAGTTTGCAGAACACTGTTGCAAATATGTCATTTGTAGGAGACAAGACTGAAACAAGATTTAACTTCATTGGGAACTATGAGGCCAAGTTCAGATATCATGAGATATAGCCCCTAAGTGGGTGTCCATACCTTTGGACATACAGTGTATTTGAATGTATTACTCATGGACGGAGAAAAAAAGATGGATGTAGCTGTCTGGAGGGACACATAAAGCGAGAAAATTCCAATTTTTAAGGTAGAACTGAGGCTGCGCTCCAAAATAATCCAATTTTAACCATCAATATGCCCTCAGTTAAACATGTGTGACTGTGTTTCTCCTGGGAATCCCAGCCACAATCCCAGCGTTTTTTGGGGTTTTCACCCTCGAGGTCTCCCTCCACCTACCAATCACCATCACCATTTCAACCCAGACCACCTCGAGTGTCCCCTCTCGATGTGAGGGAGCAGCAGAGGTCACCTTTAATCGGTGAGCTCTTCGCTCCGCCACGAAGAGCGGGGCCAGCCACCCAGAGAAACCTCATTTCAGCTCATTCGTGTATCTGCGATCTCATTCTTTCAGCCGCTGACCATCAGTAAGAGTCGGAATGAAGACTGACCGGTAAATTGACAGATCTGCTCTGTGACTCAGCTCTCACTTAGAGGATATTAAATAGGTCTTGAAGCTATTTGGCGCACGGCCCCACTGCCTAATAATGCATGGAAATATATACTTTTACTAACTGAAAAGACACAAATGAGGGGTGGGCGATATGGCAACAGTCTTTTATCACGATATGTCATTTTTATTTCACGGTAACTATATACATATATATATATTATGATACAAGTAATTGTTCTATTAATTAATTGAGATGATTTGAAATAACAATACAGTACTAATCATATTTGACTATATTCTTTTTTTATGTGAAAAAAAAACATAAAACGTAAAAACAAAAGGTCACAAGTTGATTCTCTCAGACAGGGATCCTAAATTTTGGATTTTTACAGCATGTTTGAAGGTATCCATCTGTCTCTTTAGCTAAATCACTTTCACCCAGACACACACACATGCATATTGTCATGAGCACATTACAGACTCCAACAAAACCGAAAAACACGCCTTCTTATTGATAAGAGCTCTGCACAACACAAGACCGTTGTCTTTACAAGCCAATTCTGTCGTCTAATGGTGTCATTTTCATATCGCGCACAGGCCAAATGCAGACATCAGAGTAATGGCTTCAGTTTCATATCCCCTCAGTTTCATTCAGCGACATCCAACATTCACACAGGGTTTGAAATTCATCACAGTAAAGGCAGAGACACCAATTTCTTCACCCACAGCGGCAGAAAATAGACCAGAATGCAATTCAGCTACGAGACAGGGACACAGCTGCAATCACACCAACAGCCAAATGATCATGAACTGGGCGGCGACGGCTTTATTACCTTGTTGTACGCCCAGCTGTGATTGAAAACAGTAGTTATGTTATGTTGGCTGATGAAAAGCATGCTGGGAAATGTAGTAAATCATAACTATTGTTATTTCCACATTAGAGAAATTTGAAAATATCTGGGAATAAAATCTGGGAATTTATTTATCAGGATTTTTAAAATGAAGTTAAAAAAATTTAATGTACTATGAAATACTATTTATAATGCGAACAATGCATTTTAATATATATTTTTAGATCATCTGGTTCATGATCAGGAATTTTGAATTGCTCTATTTAACATCCCACGACTCAGAAAATACTGTCAGCCATTTAAAAAAAAAATCAGTTTTTGCCGTATTTACATGAATAAAATGTCTATAAATCAGGCCATGGGTGATATATGAATAAACCCCTAAGTAGAAACCATCAGAATATAAATAGGAATCAAACTAAAAGGTTTGGTGTATGTATGTGCTACAGTTGTTTTGGCTCCGATGGTGAGAAAAATATAATTTTAAGAAAACTGCCCTTTAATGTGTATTTTACAATTCCATACATTTTAAGGCAAAAAGCTATAAGCTAGGGTAAACAAATTTAAGCGATATTACCATGGAACTAACCTTGTTTAATTACTTAAAGACGATCACTGAAATGTTACATTTAAATATGCAAATGCAGCATTTTCTAATTCAACATGGGCTTTTTTTTATACATTTCGAGAACAGAAATCTGAACTAGTGTCTGTGTGTGCGTGTGTGCATGTGTGTGTCAGTGTATGTGTGCTTATTTTCTCCACTTTTCTTCCCAGAGGCTGTTCTCTCTCTTTATTCTTTATCTTTTATTTAACACACACACATACACACACAGACACACACAGACACACACAGACACACACAGACACACACACACACACACACACAGACACAGGAGTTTATGAAAATGTCTCACAAAGAAGTCAAGCAACAAAAACGTATTTACTATGTGTTGTGTATGTATGTATGTAATGTATTCCTACAAAAGCAGGGAAGTGTTTGTGACTTGGGTCGCAGTCATTCTGGTTCAGTGAATAAACATCCACAACACCATTCAGCCGCATCAGTAGCAGAGAGCCTTGAGTATGATTTAGCATAGTGACACATAAACAACTGATGACCTGGAATCGATTTGGGAGAAAATATTTTTTCCATATCACCAGGATTTCAGCAGCACAGGAGCTTTTATTTGGATAAAACACTATTGAGAGAGCTGGATTTAGGCGCTTTAATCTAGAAGTCATGCTGTGCATCGATTGTTTTCTGATCATTTCACAGTGAAGTCTGGTGTGACATTCCCTCTAAAACCCAAATACTGCTCTCTGTCTACAGATGGTGTCCACAGTGTCTTTTTCTGCCCTCACTGTCTCATCGTCTCTCTGCAGGACAACAAGCTTTGGACTGTAATTTTCCGTAGAAAGAAAAAGAGACATGTTCAACACACATCCAGAATGAGATGAGAGAAGAGGAGAAAACACACACCTGTACGTGCACATGTTCTGACACACACACACCTGCTCTTTTCAGCCGGGAAAAGATCAGCAACCTGATGCATTGTTGGTCCTGACAGATGATAAAGGCTGTGGTGTCTTGGTGTAATGGAGGAAGAACTCTTTGAAAAACTGTCCTTTGTTGAATCTGAAAATTGTAATTGAACCCATTCGGCACCAGAACCATCTATAACACAGGAGATGACCATTCTGGGACAAGGTCGACATGAATATTTAAGGCAGTTTACTTTTTGCTTAAGCTAGGGCTGGGCGATATGGCTTTAAAACATTATCCGGATATTTTAAGGCTATATTGCAATACAAGATATATATTGTGATTTTTTTAAATGTCTTATTAACTAATGCTAACTACAAAATATATATAATCAGATAAACTGCAGTTACAATAAGGTTAAAACAAAGTACAATAAAGTTAAATAAAGTAGCTACTGTCAAATAAGAAAGGTTTGGGGAATACAAGGTACAAGGTACGTTTATTGTCATTTTTTTAAATGTAGTTTAAGAAGAAATGAAATTTTAAATACCTCAAAAATACCTCAATATACTGTAATGCAGCCTTAAAACCAGGGAAAGACAACACTTGCACTACAGTATTGAAAAGACTGAGATATCTAATCTCAAATCACAACATCGATATAATATCCATATATTGCCCAGCCCGAAAGAGGTGTCATATACTGTACAGAGCCCTTGATTTTTGAGGTTATATATAAATAAAATCAAGCTTACTTGAGTAACAGAAATTTACCAATGAATGGATAATGTAAAAAAAATATTCCTGACTGAAATTTCAAAATATAGCAAAAATAAAACTGCTGCCGGGATTGCACTGATAAGAGTACATTGTGAGGATTGGAGGGGTTGGGGTTAATTGATGACCAAAGAAGAGGTAACAGATGTTTGCCAAGGTGCCAATTTGCAGAGCAAATATTAGGCACGGTGTTAAATCATTCAGATAAAAGGAGCAGCAACCAGGAGGTATTTAAAGGGCAGTCCGTTCAAAGCGCCGTAGGACCTACTTGAGTAAAGTAAAGCATCAGTTGATATTAATGGGGAGGTCAACAGTGTGAATAACTTGCAATTCACCCACAGTGGGATCACAATCTGTTGCCGAGAGGAGGAATTTTTTGGTTGGCAGTTTCTGAGTGAATGAAAGAACGAAGCGAGGCGGACAGAAAACGTGTGAATGACTTTTAAATTACTAAATCTCATCCTTTTCTGCATGTGACTGAGTACACAAAGCACAGAATCGAGTAAGAAGAAAAGAAGAAGAAAAAAGGGTGCAATTCTGTGGCAGAGTTTGAAGAACAAACTTTATAGAAAAATGTGCAGAGTGTGATCAGAGGGAATGAGACTATCCTGTGTTGAAGAGTGAAGATGAGGAGCCCTGTGATATCTAACAAAGAAAACTGAAGGGGAAATGACAGTAAGGGATTTGTTCGGCCGCACTGCTGAAATAACCTTTCAGAGGTAGTTACAATGGAGGCGAGAATGATGAGAGGAAGTACCCCCGTTTGGTAAAGAGGAGTGACAATAACAGATGACTTGATTAATGTCCAATTTACTTCAGAGGAATGAAAAGAGTTGGGCAAAGGTCCAGAATAACCCCTCTCTAGAAAAGGATGCGTTGTGTCTCGCTGAAAGACCTCGAGAGATGAAGTGAAAATGTATTTAAGAAATTGCCAGAGAGTTCCAGATCAGAGGGAAGAAATTAAATCTAATTAAAACAAATCCTGAAGCAATTTCGGGTGGTTGAAGCAATTCAAAAAGAAAAAAACGTGATCACTAACAAGCTAGCTCAGCATCATTCTGATTAATATATTCTCCAGCTGGAAGGACTCGATTTAAAGACACTTGCTCCCAAAGTGTACGTGGCCTTGTGATTTCAGTGGCACAAATTGTCCACTTGAGATCAACGGAAACCGATGAAGAGCTAAAAGCCCCCGTACCAATTACATGCTTGCCAAAAACTCTTTGCTGCCATGGCAACTAGCTCTCTATCCCCTGTTTTCACTCTGAAATATTTTAATCTCTTCTGTGCTTTGCAGCATTCAACACAATTTTTTGTCTTAATTAGTAAAAATGTAATGTTGTATGATCTTTTATTAGATAATGACATCAGAGGTAAAACAGATATTATTTAATAAAATAAAGTGGCTAAAGAGCTGACATTACACTGGCTTATTATTAAAGCGAATTACTAAATTGTCTGAAGAAAATTAAATGTATTCGCTTCCGCTTCAAACACATTTTAAACGGTGCAAATGTATTAAAATTAATATTTTTGGGAGCTCTTGAAATTTATTTGTATGACACAAGGAGTTCAAGTTAAACCACTTGAATAAATCAGTGATCTATGGCTGAAGTTATAGCACTGGAAGATATCACAGTGGCAGTTGAGGTAATATGTGCTGACATGAAGTAAAAATACAGGGGAAAAAAGAGAAAAAAGCTTAATCAAGTAAGCGCACTTGTGAAAAATGTACTTAGATAAACGTAAAAAAACAGGATCAGCTAAAATGTATTCTGAGTAAATGTCAATGCCTTATATTTTTAAAAGGTAGGGGGAGGGTAATGATATGTGAAACTAGTATGTTACATTAAAGAACAGCTCTAGGCTACAAAATAAATTGCATTAAATGTCAACATCAGCAAACTTCAGCCCTCACGTTCAAACCAACAATAATAGCCAAAGATGTAGTTTGCAGCCTGTGCAAACGACTGTAGTAGAGCAGCTCGGACTAAACTTAAAGTCTGCATGGACAACTGACGTGCTCCTCGGCCAAAACCAACTGTTGTTTGTCTTTGATGTGTAATTTATTTCTCACCATTGTGGTCTATTTCACTTTTATGTTGAGCAGCATACACCTGGCTTGACTCGGTATTGCGGCCAAAAAACTGTATGTGCTTCTCTGTCTACCAACAACTGTCCCTAAATGAATGGTTCCTGCCTATATTGACAGATACCCAAAACACAACAGTGACCTCTACTGGACAGGTGAGGACCCCACAAAGATTTTACACAAGGAATGGCTCCTTTATCTCCCCCTAACCCTCACTGAAATTACAACAACAACATATATAGAGCTACATAAAGTAAAGAGATTACTAATCAGTAAAAGCCGTTTTAGACAATTTGTTCAAACAAAAAACTTGTCTAGGGGAATAATCAATGTGTTATTTAAATATCAGTCTCCTTAAATGAATACTTAACACCCCCAAATGACAGTTTGTTTTTCCTCACATGCCTCCTTTAAACAAAGAATTCCCAAAAAGGGGAAAATTCTTGATATTGAAGTCATAGGCGTCCACGTTAAATAACAGCAAAACAATATCAGAATATTTGTTCACAAACTGTCACACAACTCGTACAGTGTAATCCAAGTTTCATTTATACATTTGTGTGTTCAGTACTTCCCAAAACAGACTGCTCTTTCAGACGGGAACCTGAACGAAAAGTGAAATACATCAATGCTTTTAAAGCCAAACTCCACTGACAAAAACAGAAATTTTACCTCACTGAACACACAAGCTTCTGGTCTGCCTCTGCCTCGATCTGTTAATTTGTTTGTGTTGTTGTGTCTTTTCTGTGAATCTAAACTAAATTTTTAAAACACAAAAGTCACACAACAACACAAAGAAATGATTGAGGCAGTGGTACATTTGTGTGTTCAGTGAGGTAAAATTACTGTTTTTGTCAACAGAGTCTGGCATGGATAAGTTTCACATTCAGTTCAGCTCCTAGTCAAAGGTCCGTCTGCTCAGGAAGTACTGAGCAGACAACTAGATAAATAAGATTTGGATTATACTGCATGAGTTTGGCTACAGTTTTGTTGTTGCCTGTGACTAAATTCAAACAATTTTCTCCATTTTTGGATTCTTTGTTCATCAAAGGCACATAAGAAAAAAAATTCTGCACGAATTCAGTGTGACAGTAACTAATGAGGAAGGGATTTACAAATGATCATTTTGGGACTGAAGTAATTCCCTCAATGTATTTGATATGTCTAAACATTACAGTAATTGCAGGTGTGCTTTCAGATAACAATACAGTGTTTTGTCAGTGGGATGTAATGAGGATAATGTAAAGAGTCGACAGCAGGTTCAAGCTGCCATCTGTCTTCAACATCATTACCTTTGTTTTGGTGTTTTCTAAAGATCTGGGTCACAAAATGAGACATTTTTATTATTATTGCAGTTGTCATCCTCTTAAGGCTCTTCACAAGCAGCATTTAAATGACCTTATAAGATACTGTCACATTTTTAAAAACACACTCACACAGTGGTGTCGCTGATAATGTATATTTAGGCTTTGCAGCCCCAGCCGCTGCATCCATATTCATGCTGCTTGTTTTTATTCTCAAACGTTTGGCACTCGCGCACACACACACACACACACACACACACACACACACACACACACACACACACAATCACTGGGAGCAACAACAGCCAAATCCAAGAAGCTCTATTGTTTTGGCCCATTTATTTTCTTGCCTCCCGCTCCGTCTTGCCTCACCTCAATCCCTCTTTTCGCCGACAGGGTGAGGTTGCCCTTTCGTCTCTGTCCAGCTAGGGAATGCTAATGGCAACGCGGCGAGGCCAAGACAATTAGCCAGACACACACAACCTGTACAGAAAGGCGCAGGCAGACCCAAAACACGCCGTGTATCAGCGAGCAACAGGAAACACACCGTGACACATGCATACGCAATGAAACACAAACCTGCAGTTCAGCCTAAGAGACAGAGTGAAAGCTAAATGGAAAGAGAGTTCGACAAAATGAGAGACTGAGTCACTGTGGACTTCAGGGAATGAAAATATTGACTTAAGAAATCATGATTCATGCTCAGGATGAAACAAGTAACAACCAATACCATCCACTATGTACAAATAAACAAACAAACTTTTAAAGACAGGATTCCCCACACATTTTCTTGGGCAAAATTTCAAAACTTTTCCACAACTTTTTAAGGACCAAACCATATACTGTTTTTTCCTTGTCCTACTTCCCATGCATTTTTCATGTAAACTGTATTCAAACATAATCTCAGGTAGCTGGCATACATCAAAAGATGAGAGAGAGAGATTGAACGCAAGGACAAAAATTAAGAAACGTCGGTGATGTAAACTCATACATGGAAACAAATAAGTGCTATATTAGTTTGTCAGCAACGGAAAATAAATTTGCCATGATGTTACACAGATGGCCATCCATGCAAAATTATTTAACAATTTCTTTACACACATGACTTAATGACCTTTTACTATTTCCAAGCCTAGAAAATGTGATTGTGAAATTTCATTACTTTTCCAGGTTTTCTATGACCGTGAGACCTCTGTAAAAAAAAAAGTAATCAAACCATTAGCATAGGATACTCAACAATGTCAGCCTCATGATTAGATTTTTTGGTGTTGCCTACAATACCCACAATGCAAAGTTTGTTGTGTAAGTAGGGAAAAATGGCTCCTCAAGCTGCAAGTGTCAATGAAAAGCGTACTACAGAGATCTATCTGGTTAGCCACCAGATTTTGTTTTTCCATTTTAAAATTTGTCTTGACTCAAAAACTCTGTAAGATTTGGTGTGTGAAATATGTGGAAGTCCCCTTTAAGTTCACTAATTTAAGGCAAACTTCAAAAGCAAAATGCAGAGCCTCCCTAATTTCAACCTTGCAGTGTAATCAATTTAAACTGCAAATTTATTGGCAGCAGTTGAAGTCACTCAGGGTCATAACCGCAGCCTTCCTGCTCCATCTTGATCTACTTGCAGCCAAAATCTCCCTCAGGTATCCTAATTGGCCGAGCTCGGCCCACTCAAGATTAATAGTAAACAAGTCTGCCTACATCTCACTAATCAATCATCGAATAAAACAAAACAGGTCTTTTTTGGGGTAAGATGAAAGACAGATTCCAAACAGAGTGAGCAAAACAGGCATGTAGATAATACATATCACTGTTTAAGCCCCTGAGTTCAATTAATGTTGAAAAGTCTTGCAGAGCTGCATTAGTGAATTACTTTAACACCATTTATGTGCAGGAAGTCATTAACATTTATGCTCTATAGGCCAAAAAGCATCAGTGAACAAACCATACAGTTCTCTAATCAGCGTTGGAAAGGGCATAATAGTATATGCCTACTATATAAAAATATGCTTATTTAAAGTGTTGTCACTCAATTTAAGTAAAATGGTTAAAATACACTTAAATAATAGTAAGTAGGTCAGTTTCAATGCACAATGCAGAGTACATATATACACAGAGAGACAAACAGATAGATAAATAGACAAATTTTCTGACACACTGAAAAAATTCACTGTGACTTAATTCAGAGCCAATTTTGTTTTTCACTTTAAAAGCTCCTGCTACCAACCAGCAACCCGACAATAACACTGGCTGTGTATGGAGAATTTTGTTTGCTAAAGGTATTTCAGCAAAGTCGGTTATCGGTCCACTTAAATACTAATAATTGATATCGCCCCGAAAACCAACATTGGTCGACCCCTAAAGGCAGTTGATGAGCAAAAAAAAATTATACTACAATGCTTAGCAACACTGCTTTCAATTAATCTAACAAAATACCCCTATGCTAAATATAGGTAGGCCTTTAATTGTCTATGGATGCACTTTTCAGTGCACTTAAATATCAATTAAAATCATAATAAGGCCTTCCTTGGTGTAGGGACAGTCAAATTAAACCAAAAAGACATAAAACTAATTAAACAACAATGACTGTAAACAAATAAAACCACCGCAGGTGCAACCGGACACCTGTTTAAGCCTCCGCAGCAGAATAAAATGTCACCAAAGCTGACAACAAAGATGTAGCAATACTATAAACGCTACAACAGCGGCTGCAGCCACAAACTAACACAAATAAAGCAAAAAAACGAGAGCTGCACAAAGTTACTGTTCATGACAGCTGTAACTTACCTGTCTAAACTGCTTTGTTTGACTCCATGTCTTCCAGTATCTGCTCCAGACTGAACTTCTTTGCTCCTTGTTTCTCAGTCCACAATAAAATCCAGTCCATTGCGAAGTTTTCAAACAGAGCCCGCAAGTCCTTAAAAAAAACCTCAGTGAGGTTAAAAGCTCCTCAGTAAACGCAGAAATCACAAAGTCCGCGAGAAAACGGCAGAAAATCCGCAATTAGGCTAGCAGTTAGCGTGTTAGCCGCTATGTAGCTGCTCCTCACGCGCACAGACTGTATACCTCACGCGCCGCAGGTGTTTGATTTGTCTGGTTTGGCGCATTGAATCACGGATACGAACTTTTTTTTACTATGTCAGGTACCTCCAGTAATGCTGAACCTCTCACATCCTGGGATACTGGGCCAGTTAATGACCAGAAGCAACCAAAAAAAAAACCACTAACAGTCGCAATGGTCGACGGTGACTTCTGGGTCAGTGATTCTGCAGCAGTCAGGTGTTTTTTAATTGGCTGCGGTGTTGTGAAGAATTGTGCTTCCTCGGCAAATGGTGTTTCCTCTTGTTGATGCACAGCGCCCCCTTTGGTACTTCAGGTTAGGACTAAATTAGCCCATTAACCATTTAAAACCAGAACAAATTGGCTTGATTTGATCTAATCTGATTGAATAAAATAGAGGAATAAAAAGGTAATTACCTTGAAAAAGTGCTTAAAATATCCCTACTAAAAAACAAACAGCTTAAAATGGCTGACCGGCTTTATGAATGTCAGAAAATATACCAAAATAAAGCATGACGAAAAGATGCAATGAATCAGAATAAATATTGTTTTCATAAAAGCTTTTTAGCAAAAAGACTGGTAACTGTAATATTTCATTACAGATTTTTTCTCAGTTACTGTAATAGATTACAGTTACATTTCACAATCATTTAATTATTTGCAACTACTTACTCCCACTGTAACACAGTGTAATCAGAATAGTAATCATTTTCCAATAATATATATATATAGCCTAAAATACATACAACACTAGGTGGAGTCATTCTGCACAAGGATTACTATAAGTACTGCTGTACTTTTACTTAAGTAAGATTTTGAATGCAGGGTTTTTTTTATGATGGAATACTTTTATGCTTACTTAAGAAAAATATCTCAATACTTCTTTCACCACTGGTAAAGGACTTATTTTTAGAAGTACTTAAGTACAAGTTTTAAAAAATGCTGTATTTATATTACTGAAAAAAACCCAGAGAAAATGACTTTGTAACAGAAACATGAGTAAATGTACTCTGCTACTTCCACTCCTGATACAGTATGTTGCTGTAAGCCATTAATGCAGTGTCTTTTATGTCAAATTAAATATGCCAGTTCAAGAGTTTTTATCTGTAAATCTACTTACTTCAAACATGCTTGTCATCATTTTGGGGCCATTTTTCCTGACTGGGTTCAGTGGGCACATCATTATTTGAATTTTAGAACAAATTGGACAAGTGGCCTGTGATGGTGGAACCAGACTGTGAGCTGAAGGGGACTGTATCCAGACACAAACTCATGACTCTGCATGCAGTTGGAAGTTTGAGCTGTAATGGTTGCTTATCTCAGCTCAATTCCTGGATATTTTTGAGATCAAGTAACTTCTTAAAGCTTCAAAACTGCATTGCAGAGACCTGGAGAGACTTTATATGACTGTGAAGAAGTAAGAAAAATGGAAAATCCCCCCAAACTAAACTATCCCTTTATTCTGCAGCTCAGACGCCTTGAACAGCAGCTGCATCTCAGAAGTGAGAACCAGAGACTGAAAAGCTGCCATCTCCTTGTGATTGTGCAAAGCTAACAGAGTGAAAGTCCGTTTCCCGGCCGACCGATGATCAATAGCTCATATGCAGGTTGGCAGCGCCGGTTTAGATGCCTATCTGCCCCGAGCGAGTGGGCAGTATCTCCACCAGCACACTTTAATCAGAATGAGTTATTGGGATCTGTGGCTCTGAGTGAACTAGGGGGGGAAGACACACACAAACACACACACACATGCACAATGCAGCCAATCAATCACTTTAATTGATTGCGTGAATAACAGAGGAAGAATGGGCTCAGAAGTCTCCAGGCGCAGATGCAGGAGTGGGGTGTTTGTGGGAGATGATAGCCACTGAATTGAATTGGCAGGGATCCATATGCTGTATATCTGTGTGTGTGTGTGTGTGTGTGTGTGTGTGTGTGTGTGTATGTGTGTGCACGCTAACAACAATGAGTTTATGATTGAGTCAGGCCTATTGTGAGACTCGGGGTCACTACGTTTTCTCTAGTCACCTGCAAGCCTCCTTCTTTTAATGATCTGTTCCTGCGATTCAGATCTTTAAAACAGAGGATGCACTGAAGGTTAGAGATGTGGTCTTTGGTCCAGATGGTTGCTGGTTTGATGAAAATCTGTGCAGGTAAATAAGTATTTAAGTTGACTAAAGCATCTTCCGTCAGCCACCATCAAGGTGTCCTTGAAAAAGGACAAGAAAAATGCTCTTCCAAAAACTCTTCCTCTGCCAGCTGGGTCCATGTGTTGTTTTGTATATCAATTCTTACCATATTTCCAGAAACACTGTTGGATTTTGTAAAGAAAAAAAAATAATTTAAGTTCTGTATGTAACTTTCAGAAAATCCTTATTAGGTAAAACTGTTTCAGTTTTTTTTCATCCAAAGCTTTTTTATAGTCAAGCTCAATTTTGTGCCTTTTTATGCACTATGGCCATTACTCAACTTACAGTCCGTGAGCCAAATCTGGCCCACCAGAGTGCCAGGTGGGCCCCCCAACCATATTCATATTCACAACAAAAATAAGTTATTTTGGGAATTGTTACAGTATACATAAGGCGCCAGAATTTTAAAACGGCATCAAAATACAGTTTGTTATCAAAAAAAGTGCCTGTGGAAGATCCCCCAAACTCCCGGGCAGAGGTCGCAGGTAAGCCCCTGATGTCCTAAAATCCTGGAAATGTCTTAAAATCCAAGAAATTTTCCAAAATCAGAGAAATGTCCTAAAATCCAAGAAATAGCCTTGAATCCTGAAAATGTCCTAAAATCCTAAAAACATCCTAAATCCTACAAACTTCCTAAATCCCAGAAATGTCCTAAAATCCTAGAAGAATAGGTTGAGAATCTTTGCTTTAGTGACAATAACTGCTCAAAGTGAGAATTTTTCAGGGATAAAGATGCCTGTTTGGCGTTCGTGAGGCAGATGTATCATTTTTGGGGGGACTTGGCTAAAAAGGGACACTAAAGTTACATGTAGAACCTTTACATCATTGGAATTTCAGAGCAAGAAGTGCTTCAAAGACTCACGACTTTGCAGTTCAAAAGTTATAAAGTGAGAAATGCATCATTCAGAGGAAGAGAACCATGATGCAACGCAACGTCAGGATGTTGTTGTGCAAGGATCAAGACTCGCTGTTTGTCGCCTGGAGAAACCTCCTCCACCGGGGCCACTTAGATGTGAAATCCATAGCTGAATGCATTACCATTCAAGTGCCAAGTTCACTGTTGAAAGCTGTTCTGGGAAATGTGGGAAACCACTAATTGAAGTAGAAGACGAGAGAATGAGTTAGGGGAAAACTGAGCAGAAACCCAGGTGGCTAAAAGAAAATGTCTGTGAATAAATGTCAGCAAACATGATATTTCGCATGTCTCCTCTCTGGATAATTGCCAAACAAGATAGTTTTATACTTTGTCGCGGTCAGGGGTGAAACTTTGAGCGGTCTGTCCCAGTTCCATCTGACGACACAAAATCAATTTCCACACCTTTTACCTCCCTCTCCCAGACTGTCACTCGGCCACAGCAGGTTTCTGTAGAACGAGGCAGCAGAAGGGGGGATTTAAGAATCAGAGCTGTCATCTGGTCAACTTATTGATCTGCACAAATCTCTAAAGAGCAGGAGCCGGCCAACTGCTACACTGCTGATTGCCATCTGAGGATTTTGGGGGGAAAGCCTCCTGAGAGAGTTTGACTGCAGAAACTGCTACTAGGAGTCAAAGTTTGGCTGCAGGCCCAAGATTTAAATGTAAAAATTACATTACAGATGAACCTATTGCAGACAATGAAAATAAATTGCACTGTCATGAAACAGATTTTTTTGAAATTTGTCCTGAATTGAGCATTAGCATTACAGCCCATAGCAACAAAACAGGCTGCAATGTAAATGCTCGTGCACCGTAAATTTACGCCCCTCCAGAAAGTGCTTGTTTTAGCAGCTGACAGGCTCAGATCATTATGGAAAGGATTCCTACATAGACCTGTTTGTTAAAGCACAAAATCCAATTTGTTTCACTAAAAACATCCCCGAAATTGCCATTGCCAAACACATCAAACTCCATGAAAATAAAAAGTAACTATAGCATCCGTAGAGCCAGCATATTTTCACATCTAACTGGGTGGATTAAGAGTTTATTGCAACCAAAGTCTGTGATCGTTGCAACACAGGAAAGACAGAGATGTTTTTTGTGAGATTTATTTTTGTGTCAGACGACTTTGAATTAAGTGTTTCACAGTGTTAAAATTCCCGTTTATTTAAATGGTCTCGTGGCTTTGTTAATGTTGATTTCTGGGAGGATCTTACTCTTTAACAAAAGGCTATCTCTGTATGGATCCTTCCTATAACATTGCCAGACACTTAGATTAACAGTTGGTACCTGTTACCCACCAGACTGCATCTACATAAACGGTCATTTTATCCTCGTAAAACACACTTCATTCAAAGTCAACAGAAACAAAATGAAACTCACAAAGCCCTTCCCGATTAGTCTTTCCACTGTCCCAACAATCACCAAATCTGGTTTTTATGGCAAATGTTTCAAAAGTTAAGAATGAACCTTAAAGCTCAACTAGGCATGATTATATAAGTTGCAGAATCAATTAACCCAAAAGGACTTCAGTTATTCTGTCTGAGACTTTCAAGAGAAACTGATCTCATGTCAAAACCATCTAATTTTGGGCTCAGCAGCACCAGCAGAGAAGCATCTGAGCCTGGATATAAAACTGTGAAGCCTCAGTTTGACACAGGCAGAAACATGCTTCAATACTGACATCTAGTGGCCACACATCATAATCACATCCTGTGCATGTCAGGTTTCATTGATGCCAAATGAAAATAAGTTACATCCACACAATTAAAAAAAATAAATAAATAAATCATATAACCCAAATGATTTACAGCCATTTTGCCAAACATATAAAAAAAAACGCATCTTTATTTTAAGAGTACACATGACAGCCATTTAAAAATAGCACCGCTTCATCCGGTCGTCTTTTATACAAATAATTAGCATAGTAATATTAACATGATAAACGCTGTACAACATTTGGAAAACACACATGCATGCCTGCTAACTTTAACACTGTGAGGAAACCTATAAAAACTTGTGGGCAGGTGAGTAATTTATCAGTAAAAGTCAGCATTTTCCCAACTCAACATTATCTTAAAACTTACTTTTCAATTTAAACACAAAGACAGGGCTTACAAATTATGAATTTAAAAAAAATGTCTTGTTAACTCAAATGTAACACTAAAAGTCATAATAAACCTCAACATAATACAATGGCAAAATTTAACAAATGCCCACATTAAAATTCTTCAAATTTGACTTAAAGATTTATTTCCAATAATATAAAAAAAAGCAGCCAGACTACATGTATAAATATTAAACATATTAACAAACTATATACACGTTTGAGTTTTGTTTTTTTTTTTTTAAATATTTCCACTCAATTTAGATGAGAAAGAATTTATTTTGGGGGGAAGGCAACGACTCACTGAGATAAAGCTTTTTCCAAAATGTCAGCATTGACCAATGGCAGGGATGCAACTTCGAAAAACACCCTGAAACAAATCAAATAATTGATCAATGTTCTGAAATGTTGAAGATATTAAGCCACTTGTGTTTTTCATCTACATTAACCATTTTATTTTGAAAACCAGACTTACTTGTGTGAGTATTTGTTTCTGATGGCTCTCAGTTTGTCATCCGGAGGAGCTAAAAGCATCTCGTAGAGCTTTCTGACAACGGGCGCCAAATCTGACGTCTGATAGCCGGAGTGGAACTGCAGGATGGGACTCTGCGGCACAACAGAAACAAGATGGACATTAGCCATGCTGAATCCTTAAAGCTGCAAAAATATAACACAATCATCATCACTTGGCTTTCATTACTCGGCCTCTGCAGTTTCCAATATGTTGCATAAACATTACCATTGCTAAATGAGAGCTGATTCTGGAGTGAGCCCAGGAACAAAAGAAATTCCCCAACATCCCTTTAACTACTGCTGTATGATAACTCATTTGTCCAGCAGTGAAAATTCATCCAAATCACACAGTTGACATTTTAACTGTAAACTCAACTGGCGGACAGCAGAGGAGTCAGAGCCTAACAGCTGGTTTTATCTTTAGATACGATCACAAGCACGCAGCTCTAGGTCCGTCTGTCCACACCCGGCATTAGAATGTGTCTCCACCTGCATCTCCTGCGACCACTTGTCCTCAGATCTCACTTCCCTGCTTTACATCGCTGCCAATTTTGACATCAAAATCCAATAGTACCGAATCAAAAACTTGGCACAATAACAAAAGTAACCTTAACTCACACAAAAAAACACACAGTGCTTAAGACAGGGTTCATACAGATGAAGTCAATTTCAAGGACTTTCAAATTAAGCACTTACTTTCAAGGATGAAATTGTTTTCTCTTTGCAACCATTGGTTGCAAAAAAACTGTGCAAAGTTATTAATGGAGCAAACATGCTGCCAGGACATAAAACTGACTAATAATTAATTAATAGGTTACTAGTATTCAGGTATGTGACTGACAAAGCTCAACCTCGTGCTAACGACCGACACTGCATCGCTTAAAAAGTCTTATTTTTAAGTTTACATTCTGGAACCCTGTTTCAAAAGTCTGCATTTTAAAATGTTGAACAGTGAACAAAACACCAAATAGCGGCCAAAGTTTAACGTTTCGTGCCAGAACTGTTGGTGCTGTTGTTCTTGAAGAAGAGCTGCTGAGCTGAAGAAGGACCTACCCATCCTCCCAGGTCTTTGGTGACCAGCGCCATCAGCAGGCAGGCTGAGGCGAGCAGCGAGCCTCTCTCAGGAACCAGCTCCATCTCCATGAGACTCATCTCGCAGTAGTACCGAGCCAGAGTCAGCGTGTCCATGCCAGCACTCACACACTGCAGAGACAGCACAGCACACACTCAGAGGAGGAAATACGGACGTCCAGAGACTGTGACGAGCAAAGGGCTCTCTGTGGCGCGCGCGCGCGCACACACACACACACACACACACACACACACACACACACACACACACACGCACACGCACGCACACGCACACACACACACACCTTGGCATAGCGTCTGAGGAACCGATAGGGAATGGGGATGTTGATGTCAAAGGAAAGAGCCTGCAGGATGTTGGCCTCCATGGAGATGAGCTCCTCCCTCTTGTACGCATCATCACAAATATAAAGAAAGTCGTCGACACAAGGCGGACTCCGCTCCTGCAGGATCGTCAAAATAAAACATGAAACGGTGTTAGGGGCCAGAAAAAATTCCATCATTTACTGTATTTGAGATTCAGTGTTCTCCTCACCTCAAATTTGGAGGCTATGAGCATGGCGGTGGAGCCGACGAGCTGCAGCATCTCCCTGTGGACCGGAGTCTTGGAGAGGTAGTGGTCTGCCATCTTTACAGCCAGGTACAGTGTCTCATGGTACAGCTCAAAGTTTTCCTAAATGAACACAAACAGAATCTCGTCAACATGCTGCAAAAAAACAAACAAACAAACGGAGAGGCAACATTACAGTAACATTAGCTGGCATGTCAGCGACACACAACTTTTGTTTTGCTAAAATGTTGTTTTCTGGCACCCTGAGAGGCAACATGTGTGTTTTTTTGATTTTTGTAATTATGTGCTTCAAAGTTTAAGTTTAATTTAACCCCTCAAAGTTGAAAGTAGCAATGATTTTACTTTAAATGTACCCACTTTACATGTATCGTATTAACAAAAGTTTACTGCACGCAACCAGGAAAACTGACCTGCACTTCCACCAGCCAGTCAATCAGGATTGCTCTCATCTCTGCATTGAGGCTGGGCTGTTTGGGCATGTAGTTACAGAGGACAAACTTCTCCTGCACACAGTAAAACAGAAGAGAGACCACATGAAAACAGACAGATTTTGCCCCTTGAGTAGCCTTTTCAGAAACCAAAGCTACTTTAGATCCTGAGAATGTGCTTCAAACTTCTTTTGCCATTTGGTTTCACTGTTTTGGTTTGGCTCACCTCTCTCTTTTTCAGGTAGTCGAAGATGTCCTTTGCATACTCCGGACACATGTAACAGTCCTCAGAGTTCTCAGAGTCGATGTCAAACTCCTCTGGGATCTACAAGGATGGAGAGAAAATGAGAAAATATGATGAAACGATGAAGTTTTCCAGAACATTTGGGTCAGGAGCTTCTCTGGGTTGGATCATTTTCTTTACTTTTTGCCTCTGAAGGTGTGCTGGCACTTCCCGGGCAGCAGAGGGCGCAGCAGCCACCAGCTCTTCCACTGGAGCTGCCTCATCCTTCTGCACCTCCTCTTCCTTCTCCTCCTCTGCATCGGTCTTCTCTTTCTCAGGGAGTGCCTCCTCTGAGCTCACAGACGAAGACCTGCGGAGGAAGATGTGCTGCGAATTATAGACATCTGCTGCTGAGGAGACAACTAAAGGAGAGACAGCAAGAACTGAAACCTAAGCAGAGTAAAAACATGTTTGTTTACTTTTGCAGGTTGGCCTGATTTTTCGCAGACACTGAGGCGGCGCTTGGTTTCTTCACCTGCTTCTTCACTGCCTCCTTCTTCCTCCCTGGAAGACAGATCTGAACCTTATGAGCCTGTGAATAAAATCAAAGTGAGATCAGGATTATTAAATCATCCTCTCATTCCCTTTTTGTCTATTATCTAATATCAAATGTTTAGCCCTTTACAATAAGTAAAATACAATGACGATGCCCAAAATCTGACATTTATTAACTGTCGTGCTTCATAAGTGATAATAACTGGGATATGAGAGCCAGAAGTCTTTTAGGAAAACAATAAGTACAAAACTGAATAAAAAAAGACCTTGAACATCACGATTTTGGCATCATCACATCACTCACATCGACTCCAGCCTCTGTTCACCTCACAGTTGCCTAAACTGCTGCTGTGAAGCCAACAAGGTGGCAAACAAACACGGCGCTCGTTTCACACCAAAGTGAGGTAGTAGAGTGCATCAATTCACACCACAGTGGAGAACTACTGTGAGCCCAGAAACACCGTCCCACGAAAACCCAGGGAGGCACTGAGTCTGTTATCCATATGCTCTCTCTCACACACACACACGCACACACACTGCAGCTCATGTGTCATTAAATAAGAGTCAGAGTTAATGTTTGAAGTATGTAGTTTAATGAGTGGTGTAGGATTTACGGGCCATCTATCCTGGCTCTGCTGGCTCTCAACACGGCCATTCACGTTTTTGTGAATCTGCCATCGTAGCTCTCCTACATGCTTGGCACTACATGCCACTAAATCCTACACACAAAACTTTCTCTCTGCTGTCCTGCACAAACTACGTGTGAGAAATCCGACAAAACACAATTCAGGGCATGTATGCAGAGAAACAACTGTCCACCTAAAAACCAGTTTATGTTGAATTAAACATGTGCAGCCGAAGCTATGACCTGACATGCACCTCCTCAGAAGCGTGACTACACGTCGCAGTCCCAACAACAGTTATTGGTCCGCCTGATAACATCATCTCAGCTAATCCTTTTCTTGTGAACATGGGCCTAATCAAAAATGAAATGGTTGTACATAACGTCACTTCCTTCTTCTCTCCTTTCTGCGTTGGAGTAAGTTGAGCAAATGTAACTTTTGTTCAACATTTATTAGCCACTGTTTGAAGTGCACAAAACAATTTGTTTAGGCTACCTGTATAGGCTCTGTGTAGAAGTAAATTTATACAAATAAATAAAAAGGTATGCTGTTTTTCTGAGATACTATAAATGTGGCATTACACAATTATGACAGATATTCAACACCGTGCCCCTCTCACTACCACTCATGGTGACCACCATCAAAGATCTGGATACACCCAGCATCCCACTTACTGTCCTGAAGCTGCCGTCACTGTTGGGCCGATAATCTGACAGACACTGACCGACAGCCTGGCGTCAAGAGGAGCGAACAGTTAAGACAAATAACACAGCTGATGGCGTGACATTCTCACACTCATATCTTAATAAATCAAACCTTGGAAGAGTGTTCTTTGGGACATCAGTGGTGTTCATTATCAAGGCACATGCACAGTTTTGTCTTGTAATGTATAAAAAGGACCACACAGGGTGAAATTAAATTAATAAAATCCCCAAAATGTTGACTAAAGGGCCCTTTATCCTCATGCACATTAAAAAAAATCCACATTCTGGCAATTCTTTATTATTTTCCTATTATAAAATGACAATAAAGAGCAGCCAGAAGGACATTTCTATAACTAAAAGTAGAATATATATTATGCATATTATGTTCATCAAACTGTGATTTTCTTACCATAAAGTCAGAGAACATAAGCTATATAAATATGCAGGGAGGAATGTTATCTCTGCAGATTGCATTTTTTTGGTTATAGCTGTATTCATTTCAGAACACTTAGTAAATAAAGTGGACTTGTTGACTGTTTGTCTGTCTGTTACTGAGCCCTAACCCTGAACGTGAATGCCGCTCTCTGTACCAAAACTGCAAACCTGTAAGACAAGACTTACATTGGTGATGTCAATAAAAGCAGGCCTCTTCTTTGGGGCTCCATTGGGAGGGGAGGAGGACCTCTTCACCTGAGGGCCTTCATCCTGCAACACAAAACAGGAAAATGAGAAACACACCAATCACGTGCATGCACAGGCTGCAAAACTGCATTTTCAGTCTGTTATCTCGATCCTTTTAAACGTTGCACTGCGGGGTGTCATGCTGCAGCCTCGAGGAGCAGCTGCTGCATGTGTGCTTTGTTTACAGTCTCTTCCTCTGCAAGCAAGTCGGGTATTTAAACTAACAAAAGTGCATATTTTACCTGGTTTTCATTCTTTGTTGCATTTAGCTTGGGTATCTTGCTCCCAGCGGACCCTGTGGGTTTCTTCCCCCTCGTCACAGGCATGGCTGGCTCCTTTATCCTCCGAAACAAACTCTGCAGCGGCTGCACTTTAGTCTGCTGAATACAAAAAAAAGGCGGGTCGTTTTTTTGAAAAGGATTATCTGCAAGTAAGATACAAAAACCGAGTAGCTTCAGTTTATGAATATTTGTTTTTACCGAGTGGGGTTTCCACACGTGAGCTTGTTCTGTATTGATATTATCAGGTTAAAAAAATACGCAAACTTTAGTTTTATCTTACCGTGTATTACAGTTGTTGCTCGTTATATCCAGTCGCTTGGTTTAGAGGCAAAAAAAAAAGCGCTTGAAGCCTTTTTAACAGTTGTAAACAGTCCCGGTTTTCTGTGTTGCTTCGTAGACGAGAGCTCAAACAAAGTGTTTTAGCTGCGGATCCAAATCTGCTGCGCCTCTCTCTCATTGGCTGGAATTTGAGCCGGGCGGACCAATCAGAACGTTGTTACGGATGCCGTTGCCAGGATGCGTTAGTTTCTATGTAACGGCTCCGCCCGGGACAATTGTTGATCACCAAAGCAGTGGCGTTAAAAGGTTTATACAATAATAATGTATTTTCTTATATTTTTCATTTATCTTTATCATATGTTAGTCAGGGGATTTTGAAAAATTTAATCTTTGAGATGAGTTTATAAGTAAACCCCGCCCACCTTGCTCCCTTGGGTATAAATCCAACGAACCCTAGAGGAGGAGCATGTAGGGATTTTCAAACATCCAAACAACCAACAGCAGTTTAAACGGCAGCGATTTTATTGATATTGAGTTGCATGACAAGTTAGACACACATGTGACTAGATTATGTACATTAGTGCACATGGTCATACACAAGTGGTCTGTCAAACATGTTTTTCATTCATATCCTGTATGTGTGTGCTTGTTTACATTTTTTAAAACTTTTATTTTGTGTATGCATATTGTAATTATTATGTATGTGTATAGATCACATAGCTGTATATAATATAATATTTATTTAGCTATGCCGGGACTGATTTCTGTCTTAAATATGTGCAAGAAAAAAAGAAATCTACACTATGGCACACTAATGCATGCACTGTTTTGATAATGCTGCTTTTCAGATGTGGAAATATTTATGTAACCAATGTAGACCCAGAAATATTTTTCACAAAATAAATTTTACAACTAAAGAAAGGCTAATTTTAATAATCTGCAATTGAAATTATGGTAACTGATGTGGTGTTTTACAGCTTTAATTACATTATATTTATCAGTCGTGACAACTGAGCAAATTCCATCTGCTGATGAAGACCATTAGATGCAGCTGAAAGCTCAGAATGAGCTAAGAAGTGAGTTAAGAATATTTCTCAAGCAGCACTTTTTGCGAGATTAACTGATTATACTTCATATGATTTTATGTCTGATTCTTCATTTGTTGATTTGTTTCCAATTTTTTACCCACATTTACAAACCTACATGGGTGGATGAGACAATGGGCCCCTGGGGGCAGGTATGCAAAAGGCCCCACCACCTTTCTTTCACTGGACACACAGTTTGTACTGGCTTTGCCTCTGTTTGTTGTTGTTGTTGTGTCTTTGTGGTTAGCATTTTTTTTTCTGTTTTTTAGGTCTTTGTGGTCATTTTGTTTGTCCTGTGAATTTTGTGTTTCTTTGTTATAATTTTACATCTATTAGAGGTATATTTTTGTCTTTTTTTGGTCTTTTTGTGACTCTTTGTAGTTCCTTTTTATATCTTTGTTGTCATTTTGTGCCTCTTTTATGTACATTTGCATTTTTAATAATGCCAATTAATTAATTAATACCAATTTTGTGATTTCGAGAAAGAAGTCAACAAGGCATCCAATTTTAACCAGTACCGATAGTTACAATAAATAAGACATTATGTGACATAAAATCCTCACAAAAATGCACAATGCAGAGAATATATATTCCTCTAAAATATTTGAGTTGTCTTTTCGTTCGATTGTGTAATGCAAGTCTGACATGCAATGATTTCCCTTTAGGCAGTCACACAGGACTGAACTGACCGATTTAAATTATCATGTTGAGCAATGAGCTCACTGACACGCAGAAGTATTTCCTGAACTGGAGCAGAAACAGCACACAGTGGGCCTTTTGGGGCCGAACAACACAGAGTTACTGCAGCAACAGTTTGGATAATAGAGGGTCATAACATCCCATTTGTGCACCCAGAGGGCAAGTTCAGGATGAAAGCTGGCAACTAACATCCACCCAGCTGCCAGGAGTTTGGGGGTTTCATCTTCTTGTTTGAATCACAGGGAAAAGAGGCTATTAAGTGTATCTCAGTCTTGTTAGAGAAATAGAGGAATTCATTCCAATCCTCCTCTGACCTGAAGAGCACCATAAATACCTCACAGAGTGATGTAATCTCTGAATACGCCCTTTAAAAGCACTATCAAGTCTTATTAAACTCCAAACTGACAAAAATCCCTTGGTTATAGTTTCACTTTAAGTACAAAACAGGCTCAACAATAAAATCAAACACGTCCTTAGGCCCAGTCAGTTTAAAAATTCACCCCACGTTCACTTGATGCGAGCAGGGTATCTCTTAATAACACAGCTTCAAGGCCTGCAGGTCACGCAATGCAATCTGGGATCTAATGAAGTCTGCAGAGAGATATTATCTTACAACACTGCTTTTATTTCATCTCCCCACCCTGTTGTCCTCATCCAAAACAAAAATGCCTTCACGCGATCGCAGTTTCTAACCAGATTGCGTCTCTGTGTCTCTGTCAGAGTTGAACAGATTTACAATTCTTAGGATTTTGTTGAAGCTGCTAAGAAATCTGCATTGGGTGGGGTTTGGACACTAAATAAGGGGGTGTCATCAATGTAATGAAATACAGAAAATTAGACACACACCATCATTTTTTGTGGATTGTCTAATTGTCTGGCTGTTGTGCACAAAATCAACCACAAAAATACTGTATTTACTGGTCTGGATCTATGGTGCTTTACCTCCTTTGCACCCTCTCCGCCTCCTTCGCCATTCACCTCCTTGTCTACGTCTTCTTGTAACAATCTCTTCATTTTTTGACATCATGAAAAAGAAAAGAATATAACTGGCAGGATGATTTCCTATAAACTCAGTTCAGGTTTGCGTTTAACAATTTGTCAATCAATCAATCAATCATTCAGTTGTCATATGGAGTTATACAATGTCCAACCCCAGTGAAATGTGATCCCATCAGCTCTTTAAACCATTTAAAACGTCAGCAAATTGTCAAGTCCATCTTTTCCATCTTTCCTCAATGTTTACTGATATTTACATTTGAAAACCTTGACCTGGCGAGCTAGCAGCAGCGAAATAGACATAAGAGCTTAAATTTTGCACAAGTTTAGAGAAGCTGAGAATGAGATTCTGCAAATAACACTCATGCACAGACACTATCTCTCTCACACACACACACAGGATGTGGGTGAAACGTCTGAACTCATTTGTCAAACCATTTCCGTGTGAACTCATTCGTACCGGAGACACAGAGCAGTGAACAATCACCCTGTAACTAACCGGTAAGCTGGTCTACAGGCCAAGTATGCCATTTGATGTTTCCTGTATCTTGTTTTCATATTTTGTTGTAACTTCTGGCTTTAATCTTATTCAACTGGCCCTTGAGATGCCTTCTGCATCTCTCCAGGCATCACAGTAAATCCGGAGCTGCCCTTTTTATCTACTATACTTCATAAATCTTTAAGTTGAGTAAAGTAAAGCAAGTTTGTTTGCCTCCTCATGGCCAAGAGGGTATCCTCGTTTAATCTGCTTTTTGTAGTCTCTGGTCTTTTCTGTCCGGTTTTTCTTGGGGTAAGAAAGGTTAACTTATGGAAAACAAAAGATAATGGATTGTGAAGATATTTTAGGTAATTTATCAGTAAAAGTGGATTTTAAAACTGCAAATACTGGCTTGCAGAAGGCTATCTTGTTGGATTTCATCACAAACAGTGGAAATAAATGTGGAAGATACCCAGTTTCAGTGAAAGGTTAACATTGCATTTCAAACTATATTTTGCAAGGCACTGACTGGCCTTTGTGCTAGTACTGGGAGCACCATGTAGAAAGTTTGTCAGAGGACAGAGAACAGGCTAGCATCCTCATCTTATAAATGTTTTTTTGCCCATCAGGGTGTCCAAGTCAGACTGCCAAGAGAAAACATTCTTCGTTTTGCTGTAATTTGTTTCACATCTGTGCTTCATTCTCTATCTTGTCCTTTTCTCTGGGATCTGGCCACATAAAATTCAGGCTGTGGTCCACTGAATGAGTAATGGCAGGATAATACTGTGACACATCTTATAAATTTCATAACGCACACTGAGAGACTATCGTTTGGTAAAATTATCTTTGGTGTCGCTCAGAGAGACATTCGAGCTTTAGGAGGGAAAAAAACCTCTTGAGTGTGTGTGCATTTGGACAAAGACACATTATCACATGGAGTGTGTTCAAAAATTGCTTTGAACGTGATTTAAGAGAATTTTTTTTAAATTAATATCACACGGGCCTATATATCAAATTATTCAGGCTAAAATTAAAGTGTCATTTTGATTTCATGTTGGTGGAAATGCTAACCTTGAAATCCAGCCGTTGTAATATAGTAATAGTAGTGGTAAAGTAATAAAGAGGAGGTTTTTCTTACAGTCTGTCCAACGTAATTCCACAATCAGAAAACTTCAAATGCATCACAGGCTACTTATGAACTGAAAAATAAAGCTAACGTTAGCTGCATCAGCAAGGTAAGGTTTAAAA
Organism: Plectropomus leopardus; assembly: GCF_008729295.1. Lineage (NCBI taxonomy): Eukaryota > Metazoa > Chordata > Actinopteri > Perciformes > Serranidae > Plectropomus > Plectropomus leopardus. The sequence goes on along the minus strand of NC_056485.1, from coordinate 14,043,722 downwards.
TAGGGGAAATATATATTTTCAGTGGTTAATATTTGAGAAATGATACATTTAGTCCACAAGCTACACGAAAATTCACAACTATTATAAGACAAAAAAAAAAATAACAATGAAAAGGTTGCTAGCAAGTGCTAACTGCTATTACGTTAGCCAACTACTGTTACCTAATGCTAGCTAGCTAGCAAATGTTAAACTGAAAATGTAGCCCGCCATGCTGTAAATACAACTATTGTGACATTGAAATAACAATTTAATTAATCCAAATTATCCAAATTATCCAAATTAATCCATCCCTGTATCTGTCCCAAGCTTTTTTTTTCCCCCATTGTGTTGAAATTAATACAGATCTTTTCATATAAGCGTCAAATATCGACAACATAACACTTTTCGTGTAACATTTGCTTTGCTCCATTTCTATTTTCTCAACTTGGAATATAAGTTTTCAAACACCGCTCTATTTCCATTAACTACAGATGCAAGTTAAGAGAAAATGTCAGGTTACTGCTGTGGATGCCAGCACATTTTTTGTCTGTGCTAATCTAAAAGCGAAGACTTCCTGCTTGTCACATCCTGGCTGACTGACTGTTTATGGTGTCAGACTGTGGTGGAGGCTGCAATCTTACTTTCTATCTAAGAGGGGACTTTCTGTTCTGTCACTGTTTTCTTTCTCTACTTTTACATCAGCCCTAATTATTCTCTCTTTTGCCATTTCTTATAAATACAGTATTAGATTCCTTCAATTTGTAGCTTATCTATATCTTCTCTAATCTGAAACAGGCAAATAATGTAGGACCAAAAGCAAAACACTGCACCTTTTAGGGGGAAAATTTATGTCCAGCCTGGCTTCAACTGAACTTGCTGGCAAGCAATATTCTAATAAAAATAAAAAGTGAACTAATTATAGGATTGAGGCAGCGGTTCAAACCATCTTTGGACTCTTTTCTGTGCTTATACTGGCCTACACCATATTCTTGATGTAAAAAAAAAATAGGCTCGGGGAAAGGCAATATTTCCTTCACTTTTACTAAGATTATTGTTTTTGTCCTCACAGGATCCGATGCAGGCAGCAAACGCAGATACAAAGGTGCCAGAGGGCCTCAAGAGAAGTCACCTAAACATTGGGGTTCTTGAGGAGTTTGCCCAAAATATGGCCAAGAACATAATCCAGTCATTACTAAGTCAAATGGAAATGGTGGAACGTAAGGTGGACAACCAGGCATCCAGATTTAATCAGAATCAGGAGATGTTGGCTGAAGAGTTAGCCTCCGCAGTGGTTGAGGTCGCTCTGAAGGAAGTGTGTAGAGGTCAAAATGTTGGGGATCACAAAGAGGGATCAGCTGAGACAAAGATGGGTGGTGGACGGGCAAAAACTCAGCCTTTTCTGAATGAATCTGACAGCGAGAGACCCACAGAGATAGATCTAGGCAAAGAAATCCAGACCTCCAAAGACACCCAACCTTGTCCTCCACCTCTGTCCCAGTCAGGGTTCCCAGTCGTGGGATCCCTCGACTACCCAGATGCTCCCCCGACCACGCCTCTCTTCCCCGAGCTTGAGAGGAGCAGACACAGTTTTGCCAGAAAGCTAAAAGGAGGCTTGGCCAAGGTTTTCTTGCCTTCACCTCCTCCACCAACCCCAAAGGACAAAGAGGACGATTTGGATGGAGGCGACCCCCAAGTGGAGTTAATGGAGCATCTGATGCGCTCATTGTCCACAGATGATTTGGCAAGAGACTATTTTGAACCTCATATTGGAGCCAAGATGGAGGCTTTTGCAGAGGCTCTTTCATGTGAAATCATTGACTGGGTCTTGAAGGAAAAAAACGGAGAGCAGATGGGTGACGATCTTCATCTACTGGCTCACCAACTGGCTGCAACCATCATCTCATCCTCCCTCGATGAAGCTAAAATGCTTGTCTAGCATTTTATGTGATCAGTGGGATCAAATTTGTGATGACTGGCTTTTAGGCACAAACACATAAGAACAAAAATATTGATATCCACACACGTTACCTCCAGGCTGACTGCTGCCGCCTCACATTCTCACTGAGGTGTGGTTTACTGCAATAATATTGCTCTATAGTCTGAGTTTCTTCCTCAGTAAAGTTCAGTTAAAGCTTATCCAGATGAGTACGGTTGTGAAATATTAACTATTTATTGCAAAAACTGATCAGAGATCCAACAAAAAGACAGACAAAATCTGGCACTTTTAATGACACATATATGCTGGAAGCTGTATATTCTGGATCCTGGATGATGAAAATGAGGTACTGGGTTTTGTCCAAGATGGATAAAAAGTACATTGGCTGGAAAACTTATGATTCTGATGGCAATTTTGACTGGGATCCAACTGCAAAACCATAAATGTCCTGTAGATAGCATCACAGGAGCAATGATCTTCAGCATGCGGTCAGTGAGGTTAACCTGACTGAAGTGGTTTTTCTATAAATATGAATGACAAATGGTTAAAGCTTTACTTTTCTTACTGGCATTTTTAATAACTTGCTTTATTTGTCTTGATTTTGCTTCAACAATCAATATCCCACCACAAGTAAATGGTGCACTACACCGCTTTACAAGTGTGGTGCCGGGAAGTTATTTGGTTATTTCCGCTCGCAATCGACCTAAAAATCTTTATAGATTCAGTGATTCATTTATCCCCTGGACTGAGCTGAATAGTGGCATTTGGGATGAAGTTGTGTTCTGGCTCATTTTCATACTCACTCACTTACTGAAGTCAGACCCGAGAGAAGAAGGAGCCATGGTGCTTAACCAAAATAGAGATGTGATCCTGCAGAATAATAAAAAAAATGTTTTTCTTTCCTTGCTTTTCTCCTTATATTGAATTTAAGTTTGCCACTTATAACAGAGACAGAAAACGGCAATTCACTGAAAGAAAAGTATATGAACCTTGAACAAGCAGTTGTGAATAAAGTGTTTATGTCCTAGTCATCTATTACACACACACACACACACACACACACACACACACACACACACACTTCTTAGACTAAAGAGAATGGTTTTATAATCCTGGTTTACTCATTGACTAATGTTTGCTCTCTTGTGTTTGAATATGTGCAGGAACATGCAAACACAAAAGTACTTTTCTCTCACTCGAGTGCACACTAAAAGATTTGCAGATTTTATTCTAAAATATTCTCATGCAAATTCACAAAAGGATTTTGTGGCTGTTGCGGAAGCAAAACCATCACAAATAAGACAAAAAAAACTCGTTCTAATTCTCTCTAAAGCAGGTAAATTATAGACAGCAGAAATAATGAACATAGCTACCATGACGTCACCCACTAGTTTGTGGACTGAAGTTTTGAAGTTTCACATTCAGCATTTCAGTCATCCCCTTCTTGTCAGACGCAACCAAAGCTTCTCAGCTGAAAAAAAGCTGCACCTCCAAAGCACTCTCTAAAAAAAAGAAAAGAAAAAAAAATTAGCACTAATAGCCACATGCATTTACAGTAAAATTATTAGCATCTTCAGAGAGTTGGTGGTAATTTAAGTGCACTGACAGATGAGGACAGATCATTGTTAAGCTTTCTGTGTTGCATAGGCAACATTTATACTTCGCCACATGAATACTTGTAATCAGACATTAAAAAAAAGGGAAAAGAACTCAGCTGCAAAACTTTATAGGCGTGGTGGCACATTATTATCATAACCCAATATTTCCTGTGAATTCGACCTAGATATGAGACAGAAAGTGGCTGCGACTGATTAATGGTGCTTTCAGCAGCTACGATCCATTCTTTGTGAATTCGTGAACGTTTTTTGAAGCTAAATGCTGCAGAACTTAGCCGTTAAAATGAGCCACATTATGGACACAAACAGAGCACAGTACACACAGGCTGACCTGGCTGCAGAGTGCGTCACTCCCTTGGCTGTGATACATTATAGTTCATGGAATGCTTAGTATGAACTTTCAACCCCCACCGCTGATCACCATTATGTTTTCTCACCACGGGTCGCCAACAGACTGACACACTCACACATGGTCACACACACAGATAAGCCACAGTGCTGGGTGGACAGCTGTGGTGTCAGAGGACACACACACACACACACACACACACACACACACACACACACACACACACCACACACACACACACACACACACACACACACACACACACGCACACATCTGGAGAAATGGTTTTTGTGTTTTTAGGTGGGTGGCTGCCAGAAAAGAGAGAGAAACCGAGGTAGGAGACATGATGACACACTGAGGAGCGGGGGGGGGGGGGGGGGGGGGGGGGGGGGGGTCCATATAGAATAATAGAAAATAAATGGCAGAGGTATTTATCTCTTTCTCTGCTCCTAAATTTAGAAATCTAGTGTGTCCACCCTAGGTGTAAAGACTGTTTCTAAGTTAACAGCATTTATCACCAAAGGAGCTAAGATGAGATCAAACAACTTATCCTGAAAGAAAATGTGCAGCAGTTGCAATAGGCGGCCAGTGGGAGGAGTGCATATATATCAAAAACATATATGTGTGTGTGTGTGTGTGTGTGTGTGTGTGTGTGTGTGTGTGTGTGTGTGTGTGTGTTGGTATTTTTGGCCACTAGGGGGAAGCAAACAAACTGTGAACACACTTAACAAAGTTTCATTTTGCAAAGTTTTTACAGCGAAGTTGTTGGAAACAGTGGGCTATTTACTTCTATGCAGTTATTGTTGTTGTAGCGTTGGTCTGTCATGAAAAAATGTCATTGTGTAGTATGTGATAAAAATGTAAAAAGTCTTTATGTCATAAAATGCCATAAAAACGGTCATAAAAAAGTCGGTCATCATAAGTCATAAAGAGTTATAGTGAGTGCGCTTTTTCTGTGTAACCCTTAATCATATGCTTGAACTCTAAAATGGCACAATTTTTGGAACCCCTGATCTAAGACTTTTGTTTCAAAATGCTCTATAACGGTCAGTTAAGGCTGTCAAGTTTTTTTAAAAATTTCCAGACACCCCTGGAAGGTTGGGTCACAACCCTTTCCCGACATTATTAAAGAGGTGATTACGGCTCTTGCTTAAAACAAACGTATCCACAAGAGATGTAGCAACATTAGTGTTTAATGAAAGTGCTAGTTTTAGCCACCACATGAATGGAAGTGTAATTTTCATTCCTCTTGTATCTCTGTTTTGGTCTAAACAACTCCTCCAGGGGAGCAATTGTTTCTTAAGCCGCTAAATATTTCACTATTGTTAACCAGCTAGTACCTAACTTTGTCCTTCTGCTGTTTGGTGTTGGTCTTGTAGTGTCAAGCGGGGTTATGAGAGCTAAAAACAACTGCCAAAATACGTTATGAGCCATAAGAGTGAATCAAAAAAGTAAAGCTGTAGGCCAAAAAACAATTAAAGATGCTGAGTTGAAATACACTACAGCTCTAGAGCTCCTTTTAACTTTAGCAATCTTTTCATACATTGCTCCTATAAAAGAGCAATTTCAAGTTCCTTTGATTGCAAAATACTTTCATAATATTCCTCTGGAGGATTTGAACATTTCTTGCATCACTGAAGTTTTTGCAAATTCGTTTCTTCTCTTCATTCCTGACAGCACTGCTCCCTGCAGCCATATTTCACCAACTCTCCACAACATCTTGTTTGACTGAACCTCACTGCTGTGCCAGGAGCACACAACTCATATATGTGGGTTTTTTTCCTTTTTTTTTTTTTGCAGAAACAAAGTTTTATCAGTATTTGGTTAACATTACTGCAAACATTTGTAGCATCTCTATTTTCTTTTCTAAATAAGTTTGATTGAAAAATAGTGTCCGGATTAAGTTGCTTTTGCAAACACTGAACCTCTGAAAGTTTTAAGGTCTTCATAGAATACTATGTTGACCTGATCTCGGAGTAGCAGTAGCCTTAAGGTTAAAGAAATTGGCCTGTAACTACAGGACTGCTGGTTCCAGTGCTTTGATTGTCTGGGAAAGTGGTGACCTTCTTTCAACAAATGTCCTGTTGCAGCTTCCAGTTTTGAATCTGAAGGGAACCGTTGGCAGAAAAGAAGAATGTGTGTTTGCCTAAATTCCTCTGTGTAATAAAATAGCCTAAAAAAGACATTTGGAACTACTGTTCGATCCAGGTCTGCTACCTATCTATCTTTGGCGTGAGTGTATATAACTACAATTTCAAGTCAGTTATCACTGTCTATTTTATGAGTGTACCATTGGCCACTGGCTCTAAATTCATACATCTGGAAGATGTGGGATTAGTGGAGAATGCAGCCTCTACATTCTTCTTTTAGGAATGAGCCACAAGAGGCTGTGCTTTATTTCTCTACCTTGGTCCCTCAGCGTAAAGCACAATGATTAAATGTTGTTATGCTTCTACTGAATGTGTAACCCTGGAATAGTGGCCAAGGCCCAAATGCACTGAAAGCAAACAGCTGACTCATTTTAAGGACTGAAATCGATGCTCCTATGGTGCACTGCAGGCATCTGATTAAAATTGCAACACCAAAGAACAAACACTGTTGTAGGAAAAGGTCACTGTTTATATGTTGGCTGACACATGTTTGTAAGGGACCATCAATCTCATTTCTTCTTTTATTTTTTCTTCCAGGTGAGTGAAAGTCATTTTAAGCAATTATATTCTAAACTGTGGTAGATAATTGAGATAACTGCTGTTGTTAGGTTGATGTGCAAGTTATGACCAGTGGACGTCAGTATGTTCATGAAAACATAAGCCGCATTTACACTGCTTGTTCAAGGCAGGAATATCACGTCGTTCTGCTGCTTCGCCGTTCTAACATCCGATCGTGTAGGGGGAGGACAGACTAGTCTCACCTCTGAGCTGGAACGGACATAGTTACAGCACGGAAACAAAGTCTGTCTGAAACGTAAAGCCAGAAAGACGTGACCATTGGCAACATGGGTGTTAATGTGTGTGACCCACCACAAGAGATTTAAATATATACTTGTACAAACAAGCTTCTGGCCACACACATCAGTGCAGGTGCTAAGTATCATCCTCTTGCAATCTTTTGTCAGAGATTTGGCTTTTTATGACCTTGAGGTGCTGAAATAGCATCTAGACAAAGACCTTGCACGGTTATGGCAGAATCTGCCGTCAGTGATTCCACTTCAAAACCAAAACATCATCACATCCATCAAAACAACCGTTTCTGTAGACGTGGAAAGTATTTGACTCTTCTTTCACCTGTTGGGGATTAAACCATCTGGTTTTTGATATTTCTTTCAGTTCAAATTTTATTCCGTATTACCTGCAGACCATAGCGTCCCTCTGCCACCTAGATTTGTATGTGCATGTCAGGTGGAACAGATGGCTTTCACATCTGGTGCAAGCAACAGATGGATTTCAATGGAGTTTGCTTGAGCAAATCTTAATGTGGGGACCATTTTTGACAAGCACCAACCCTGTCTGGACCACACTGGCTTACTTGGATCAAAAAGTGCCTGATTCTCAGGACAAGTAGAATTTACTTCAGAAAAATGTACCTTTTAGGTACCTGGTACCTAAAAAAAGTATCATATATTACCTCTGCCAAGGAGGTTATGCTTTAGGTTCAGTTTGTTTATCAGCAGGATTTAGGAAAAACTACTACCCAGTTTTCATGAAACTTGGCAGAAGGATGTATCATGGACCAAGGAAAAAAAATTGGAACAGATCTGAATCACTGGGTGGATACATGCATTATTTTTCACTTTCAATAACACTGAGATAAAGCATTTGGCAGTTGTGGAATACCATATATCTTAAAACACAGTGATTGATAGTAATGTTCAGTGGTAATAAAACACAGCCAGTTGTAGACGTCTTCATATCACAATCCACATCCACAGGTTCCAGTGATCCCCTGGGATAGCCTGTAGTTGCTCAGACTTCATATAGAAAGCATTTGTTATGGAGCACTTGTCTGACATAATAACGATAGTTTTGGAAATACATACATTGTGGTTGAGCTTGTAGATTTTCATATCATAGAAACTTGGACTACTGGCCTTGGCAAAGGTCTGTACTGTCAAAGTGTCCTTCTAGTTCTAAATATCTTGGTATTGAATTGGACTCTTTTTTTCCTCTCTCTTTTGACTTGGCTCCAACTGTCTTTGAACCTTCTAACCAAAGTCTGAACAGGAGAAAAGTCTCGCAGCCCTCTGATGGTCCACAGCTGTTTGACTAACATCGACACCGTCTGCCTCCCAACCTTGATAAACAGCTTTGACTGCTGGGCACACACAGAGCCCTTTCCAGTGTTTGTGGTGATGTTAAGGACACAAAGGACAGGCTGTTGTTTAGACCAGTGGTTCTCACAGAGGGCGCCTTGAGGACGAGCCAGGGATGCCACAAGATATATCACATAACTGTTTGTTTGTGTGTTTTTACAGCTCAGTTGCCAAGGGAAAAAAGTTTGCATTGTGTAAACCACACATTATGTTACATTTGGACATTGCATATTTCATATGTATCATTTCAATGTTTCTAAATGGGTGTCATTTTGATTAAATGTATATGAGCTGACCTTGTTATTAGGATATGGAGGGCATGGTGGATGTCGTGACACCTCGGGGAGATGGCTGCCAAGCTACACACCAACAAACAACAAATGTGGTTAATTTTACTGAGACATCAAGGCGTTCCAGACATGATTGTGCTACCAAAACTGGATATTTTAAGCCAAAACATTAACTTTTCCTAACATTAACCAAGTGAAATGTAACTTTTTAATATATCAGTGACACATTTACGTACAAAAATGTACAATGCCAACATTTATTCTGCCAATTGCATTAATTTTTAATAACATAAACCAACCAACAAAACCAAAAATCTGACTCAACACTACTCGGAGCCAGAGTACACATTTCCCATTAAAATGTCCACAACTTTTGTTTTGTTTGTCCTCCTGCACCTTAAGCAAAATTTCTTTCAAAAACATAGGAAGAAGGCAATGAGCAATGAAAGAAGAAATGACCCAAAGTTATCAAGAAATCATAAAAAGTACACAGAAATACCTGAAAATTAGTGTAAACACAATAGAAAAGATCAAGAAAAAGAAACAAAAAACACAAAAAAGAAAGTTAAAAAAGAAAATGACCAAGAAAGAGTACCCTGAATTTAATTTGCTTCAAAGGTTTAAATAAATGTGAATGGCTTCTGAGAGCAGCACAAAAAAGTGATGTTGCTTCGGGTTTTAAAGGGTTATACAGTATAAGCTCACTGTAATTTAAAAAAAAAAAAACGAAAGAAAAGTGTGAAAAAAGTTTTTTTTTTTAAATGAATAGGATGCTGATTTTAACCACCTGTTTGTTCACGAGGTGTGGGGAGTGTGTGCAGACTAATGCTTGCAGCGCCAGACTTCCTGCTGTGAGCAAAGATCTGCTGGACTGCTGCATCATCCGGCGGATTTCAGTTTTAGCAGGTGGGGTGCCTCCGCACATCCAGGTGACACACACCTGGTTGAAAATAAGTATCCCTTTAATCTGTAAATCTGCAGAGCACCTGTTGGCTTTTATTCTGAGTTACTGCCTATATTATTTAACTTTTTTATTGAAATAATATACCATATATCATATTTATAGCTTTTGATGCCCTAACATTCCTTTGAGGGGATGCCGTGTTTTAAAAACATTTGGGAACTCCTGGTGTCAAGCTGAACTGCAAACACAGTCTGTCTGGGAAAATCTGAATTTGTGTTCAAAGACGAGCCAAGGTGATAAAGCAAATGCTTGTAGCTCTGTCTTATGGTGATTTAAAACAGGAAGGAGGATTTACAGGGTAGACAGCATTATGCTGTCTGCTGCAATGAAATCGAAGATGTTGTCATCTCTGCGTGAGCTTTTATCTCACCTACTAACAATAAAGTCAGTGGCTTGTGTGTGCAGCCTTGCAATGTTTTGGGAATGTGAAACTAATATTAAATATTTGATTGCAGCTACACTTGTTTAACAAAGAGAAACTGGAGGGTGTTGGGCAAATATTTGCTCTCAGAGAGCTATAAAATAGATCACAGACATGCAGAGAAACGCTGGAGGGAGCAGCTCAAAGAACATAAACAGTAAGAGAGGGGGTTAAAAAAATCAAATCATAAAATAAAACGATTTAATCGAGTGCTGCAGCAAATGGCAATTATAGTCTATAGTTTATGTAAAATGTGAGAAAACTTTTAAAATTGCTTGTTTTGCCGGACCACCAGTCCAAAACACAAATGTATTTATTATTAGTACTAAGAAAAGAAATATTCACATTTAACAGGCTAAAAGAAGTGCCACCACTCAGGCTTTGCCAGCTGCTGGAGGAATTGTGGCTCTCTGGAAGTCAAAACCACCACTTGTTTTGTGCCTGTCCAAAAATAAATACTTTTTGGCATTAGATTTACACAAAATTTGGGACAAAGTTACATTTAAGTGGGATGAACACTTCTGACATCTACAAATATTGAAACAAAATACATCTTTGGAATATTGCATGTAGTTTCTAAAATGAATAAAAAAGAAACACCTCATCCATAGCGAACGGGTATTACTTATGAAGTCTTTGCAATAGAAAGAGTAACCTTCTAAATAAAGGATTTGAAAATTAAATTTGAGAACATTTGTAAGAAGTGGAAAATGTAGCCCTGCCATTTTTTTTGTTGATTTTTTATTAATATTTTTATTTATTTACGTAACTACAAAAGTACCAACTAAACATGGCTCTGTGAACTTTTGTTATTAAGTGATACAAAATAATGTGGAAAATGCATAAAAAAATGAAATGCATTTGTGTCATGTCTACTTAAAGAAATGACTCAAACAATTCATCAATAACCTTTTGCTGATTCATTTTACATAGCTTTTCAGCATTACTTCACCCAAACTCCTGAAGTGACAAGACTCAAACAAAGGGAGAGCGCCCTCTGCCAACTCATCCCGAAACTAACACTCAGGACAAAAACCAGTCAACTCAGCCTAACCAAAATATCTCAAAAGAATAAAAATATCATAAAATATAGAATTAACAAAATATGAAAACCTCACTTTAAACAGAATCTATATAAATGCATCAAATACTTGTGGTGAGCTGATTTTAAAGCGGGCAGTCTCTATAGAAACAGGTTGGCCAAACTTTCTATTCTGCAGTGACAGAGGTGACACATTCACCTTTTTTTCCCAAAAAAGTATATAAATTGTGAGATCTCACTTGCAACATTTATCAATTTAATCACTTTCAAAGCAAATGTGGGCAAATAATGAGCAGTGCTGTAAATGATGCTGAACATGTCCATCTACTATTGTTTATTCTGATAGGACTTCATGTTCCATGCCTAGAAAGCACCAGTGAGACTGAAAGCGTGCGCGTGAGAGAGCGCGAGAGAAGTGTGCGCGCGCGAGAGAGAGAGCGCGCGTGAGAGAGAGAGAGAGAGAGAAAGAAAGAAAAAGAAAGAGAGAGAGCATTCCTCCGCAGCTCCAGGGTGATGAAAAGGTTAAGCCAGCCCCCTCTTTGCTGCTCTCTCCCGGTTGCAGCCCACCAGTCCACAGCTGGCTCCTCCAGCAACTCCAGTTCCTCTTAACGCAGCAGCTGCACGCTGAACAGACCTGAAGAGACCCAAACTTTCTCTGCCCTCGCTTCTCCCGTTAAGCTCTGGCATGAAAAGCTCTATTGGCTCCATTGGACGCACGGAGATCTAATTTTGCTCCAATTTTCGGTTCCAGTCTGTGGAGATTTGTTGTTGTTTTGCAGTTCCCTTGGTTATTTTATGGTCTGCTCATGCGTCGGGAATGCCATGGCCACTCCGAGCGCACAGCAGCAGCACCAGGATTATTTCAGATCGGTGAGCAGCGAGTCCACCTCCTACATGATGGTCCCGGCCGGCGGGCCGAGCGGGACGAGGCGCCGGGAAGCGCCATCCAAGATGTGGGTGGCCATGGTGGTGATCGTGGTGGTGGTGCTGCAGATCGCCTCCACCACGGGGCTCTTTCTCTACCTGAACATGTCCATATCGCAGGTAAGGGCTGCTTACCACTTACTGTTTATATCTTGCACAGAATGCAGCAAATCAACTGTTGCGCACAGAAATTGTACATCAAACTTGCCGCTGATTGTCAGAAATGTACTTTTACTATGATACTGATGCTAAAAAATGCTGAAAAACTGCAACATAATTTGATTGTAAATCATTTCTGAAAGGTCTGCTGCAGTTCGCCCCCGCTCTCAGACTTGGAAAACAGCATTGCCTGACTGGACTTGTTAAACAATGCAATCCGGAATTTTACAAGCAATCGAGAGGGAATGAGCAGTCTGTCTGTCTGTCTAAGCTGACCGAACTAAACGGGTTAAATTGCATGGTAAAAGGGGCATATTGTAGCCATTTGGGGAAGGCAGAAGGCAGGCTGTAGATTGCTTTTAAGTGGGTTACAGATGTTGTGAGCAGAGGTGAAATATGCAGGTCAGTGATGAAGGTGGGCAAACCCCACTGGGGTTTCATTTAAGCCACTTTATCCCCTGAAATAATCACATTGCCCTCAGATAATACTACTGTAGTGTGCCTGTAGGTCTCCTTTAAAGGCATAAAAGTATTTTAAATATCTAATATTCTTGCAATTTTAAGGGCAAGCGTCCTTTGCTGCAGTTTTCTGAATCCATTAGAGCTGCTGTCACTGCAATTAGTGTAAACTGACAAGAGTTATCTTTGAGGTAGCGGTTATTAGTCTGCTGCTGCAGATATGCATGAACCAGAAACTCAGGTGTTGTCATTGTGATGTTGTTTAGTGAGTCTCAGCAGGGGGAAGTACACAATGACTAGTTAAATATTTTCAAAGCTTTTCTGACAGAGTTCCTAAAGTGTTAAGGCAAGTTAAGACTTTTAAATGCCATTCAGAATAAAATTTTAGACCACTTTTACAATAACTAATTGGAGAAAACAAACATGAACCAACATTGGATACTTAGGGGTGGGGGTAAATTTTGCCAAAATATTAATTGTCGAATAAAACATTACTTTTTCATATTGTGGTGCAGAAAAGGGCAGAACAGAATTCAGAAAAATCTGAGATTTGTTGGTGATTTTGTATTTCTCACTCTGCATGTGCTATTCCTCTGCCTTAATTCCTCAAAACACCCCAAGCCTCCTATGCATTGACTTGTACTGATTCTAGCCATGCTGTAAAATCTTGATTAAATAGCCATTTGTTTGTTGAATTTCCACTTCTCCTTATTGTTCCACTATCCTGATCCATGTGACCTTAATGCAAGAGGTATTTGGTACATTAACAACCCAATTTTTTAAAATAATTTTCAGAAGAAATCAATTGAAATCCTAATTCCCATCATAGCATTTTTAGTACTTTTAATAGATTTAAGACATTTTAGGTACCAATTAAGATCTTATTTCTTGATTAATAAATTCAATGCATTTAAAGACTTCTTAAGAATCAACTGGAGCCCTGTTCTGAACTCACTCAAACCTGGTTTCAGCATAGGGAGGCAGAAAACAGCTGAGATCCACTGTCACATCTTCTCTATCTGTTATGGATTTGGTATCAAGGTACCGCCTGTCTGATACCTTATGACTGAAAGGCTCACATACTGTTTAATGCTCAGGTGAGGTCAATGGCAAGATGTGTTGCATATGGTTTCTGATACACCTCACAAGAAATATATATATTGGTCTTTTGAGGAATCTGCTGGGATGAAGTATGAGACTGATGAATGGGCCTGATGGTGTCTGAAGCCCAGCAAGAGGCCAGTTTAAACTGTAATGCAACTCACAGAGAGAGGAAACCGGCTTCGGTGGCGTACTGTGCTTCTCTGCATGAGAGTGAAAATCTGAGCATCTCTCTGACAGACTTTCCTGGATTGTGTGGTGGTGGAAAAAAGACTAATTTTCTCTCAAATTTCCTCTGGGGAATGAGGAAGAAAAATGATATATGAGTTTTTCTTAATGCTTTTGCTGCTAGTTTTCATTCAAAACAGGTATTTGAACTATTCATGTTTAAATGTAGACAAGACAATAAGTTTGATGGACAAGCATTTATAAATTTAAAAGATTAAAACTGTGACTTTCTGGTGAGCCAGCATACATTTAATTACAGGAGGATCAAGTGGAAACAATCAATGTGTCTTCTGCCTATTGCCATATTAGTTTTAATCATGAAAAATGCCAATGCAGATGCATTATTGTGGTTGTCAAAAAGTTCTGGATGCTTTGTGTATCTTGTTTAAAAGACGGGGAATCCCCCGCCGGGCGAAATACTGATATATAATGTATATGACACACTATCTTAAATATCTAGATATAGCTGAAATATGTTATTTTCTATTAATAAACGTATCTGTGTTTGTTTAAAGTTGTGCAAAAGTAACATATCTGTATTGGTTTATCAGAGGAATATGTGGATGTAGAAAGAAAATTAAAACTTAATGTAAATCATGCATTACTGCATTGGCCTTTTGTTTCAGAACTCCCTGTACTTTCTCATTTTTATACACATTTTAATACTATTAATCTCTCCGGTTTATGGTCTTCCTGCCATGAGAGGAACATGATATAAAGACAGATCTCCTGTGTCTGCTTCCAATTCTCTTACTGGCGTAAAAGCAACAACTCTGTATGAGTAAGGTCAGCTGTAGAAACATCTTAATATACTTTATGGATAGAAAATTGGCTGTACATTTATGAGTGAGTTAAAATCAAATTTACAGTTTGAAAATCGTGTTGACAAACAGCCAAGGCCGAGCTGACAAGGAGGTAAAATTATTTTCCTAGGATGGTGAAGGCCCTACTCTATCTGACTGGCTTGTCCTTACATTCGTACCCTAAACGTAAACCACTCTAACTCCTCTTTCCTAAACCTATCCAAAGCAACAAATGACAGACCTGGCAACGGGTATTATACAATACCCAACTACAATAGGTTGATTTCCAAAATCACTTATATGACCAGAACCCAAGTCAGCATATTATACCATTCTAACCGTCCCAGTTTTAAACATGTCCTTAACAGTTTGAAACAGTTGCAGTTCTGGCCCAACACCATCTGGTTAGGTTTAGGAAAAGAATCATGGTTTGGTATTAAGTAAGTTCTTTTCACTAATATACCTCACAAGCTTTGCATACCATAGATGCTGTCATACTAGGCTACAATATCATTAGAGGAAGGTTTCATCGGCTTTGTGACACGAACACTGGTCTCCTGGGAGAAAGTCCTGTGTTTGTTTGACCCATCCATCAAAAAGGGCTTCTTTGATAATTGTGCAGACTATGTCGCCTTTTCACTTCAGTTCCCTCTCTGCTGCTGTAATAATTACTATGACTACTAGAGGGCACCGCCTCAAGTTAAACTTCAGTATGGGATGTAAGCTACAGTTGGCCTATGTGATTTTTTTGGCAGTGAGATCGTAACAGAAATTCGCATGGGAGAAAGCTTGTTATGGTTTTGGCAAAGTTAAGGGTATATACAAAACACATATGTCGAAGTAAGATTAATTAGATAATATTAAAAAGGAATATATAACATATTGCCTACGTCCTAAGTGAAGAAGAAAGTACCATGAAAATTTGAGGGAAATGTCTTCATTTTTTAATTTTGCTGCTAATTATAATATCAAATAGTTCCTCAAAATGACTGATACATTTGAGCTGAGGACATCTCTGACTACATACTAAAACAAAGTAAAGCTTTTTCACTTTATCTTTTCAAAGTAAAGGTCCTAAATTTGTACCTTGAAATAGCTTCACCATGTATGGAGGGTTTTAAGTGTGCACAGCTAATATATAAATACATAATAATTAAGACTTGAGAGCCATAAAGCCAATCAAGTGTTCTATTTTTTGTTTTTGTATTGCTTTTTTTATGTTTTTATGTTTGTTTATGTTTATGTTTTCATAATAATTAAATGAGGTAATTCAAAACTTAGCTGGTCCAGAAATGCAGTAAATAAGCTCAATTTAAAAAATAAAATCCAGACCTCAGTCATTTCTAAACCCTGGCTACAGCTCTGATTCCAGTCTGTCTTTCTCGACACGTCGGAGGTGGCAGGAAATCACATAAGGAATAGTTTAGAGATGACACTGGACAGAGACCAAAATGAAAAACACGGAGCTATGTATCAGCATATGGGGAATCCCCTGGTTCTCATGCGAAGGCCGGCTATTTTTAATCTGGAAACAGGCCCTTCTTTGAATCGCAGCAGTTACACCCCATGCCAGCCTGGTTAAGACAAAAGATACTTGCAACAATGAACACAGCACAATGACGAATGCTCCGGTGTTGCCTCAGTGCTCCGGCATTCACACACAAACAAACACATGCACTCGTGTAAACAGAGGCTCCCTGCCTCATGGGTCTCTGTCCTCTGCTGGTTTTGTCTCCCTTTCTGCTAGATGAAGCCCTCAATGCAAACCTGTTTTTCACTTTATACATAAATATATTTTAAAAGTGTGTATTGTCTTCATCAGTGAATGTCAGACAATTTGGAGTTTGAAACATACAGGCATTTCTTAAAGGAAGAAATAAATCAATTTGGTGAATCACACTGAAATGAGCTACTGAATAATGAACTTAAGGTATGATATGCAGGATTTACTGTTTGTAAAAATGCTAATGAATGGAAGTGAAAGTAAAAGTCAACCCCAGATTCACCCTCGTTTGGTGTTTCGCCACACCAAATTTGCTTTTTTTTCTATGTTGTTCCTCTTGGATGCCTGCTGTTAACAGTCTGCCACTTAGTCGCTACCTTTTTATAAAGTTGAGCTGACCTCACATAATAGTCCCAATCACAGAAAATAAGAAGAAAATAAAGCCAGAGGCCATAGTCACTGCAGAAAAACTTTCTATTAGCTTTGTTTAAATTGCAGTTCCAGTATTTTTTTTTAATGTTGCATCTTTTATCTGCATAAACACTTGATTAATTTCCGTTAATAATTTCGTTTCATGTTTTATGACTTCCTTCCTTCATCATATGAGCCTCAAGACTGTAACAGTTCCAGTATTTTATTTTATTTTTATTTTTTAAAACCATAATCAGGCCTTTGATGTTTGCTGGCAAGACAAGAACACATTAAGTCATGCAAGGCCACATATTTGTGTGTGTTGTGTGTGTGTTTGTAGCACAGGCTTTAATGTGTAGTGGTTTGTATGGATGTACATTAGCATGTGCAACTAACACATTTTTGGTTTTCAGGGCATTTTGCTGATTTGTGTGAAATTTGGGGGATTTTCTGCGGTGTGTGTGTGTGTGTGTGTGTGTGTGTGTGTGTGTGTGTGCGCACGCGCGCGCGCGCGTGTGCATGTGTGTGGTTGGCATTCCATTCCTTACACTTCACTGGTCCACTTTATTATTGTTTGGGTTCACTGATAGGCTCTGACTCACCCTTAAATGCAACAATACACTACACAATGTGTGTGTGTGTGTGTGTGTGTGTGTGTGTGTGTGTGTGTGTGTGTGTGTGTGTGGTCTGATTCACACAGAAGTTTGAGCTTGTGGATGTTTGTTAGAGTGTGTAGATGTGTGTGGTCTGTTTAGCCCCTAAAATGTCATTTCTTTTTCTTGTCTTTCTCTGTTTGTGTGATATAAGTGTGTGTTTTTATATGTATGATCCTGTGCTGTTATCTATGTGATGACCAGATGACCTTAAAAGCTTAGACAGATGAGGAAAATCCTCAAACTATTGAAATTTGCCAGGTTGACAAAGAGCCCTACAAAAGACGGCTTAAAGTCCATAATCAGAGTCAGATATTTAGGCTGGATTAGGTCCTTGAAGAGGTAGATAAGATAATCAGGGTGATTTAGCACCCTTTGAAGGGCATCAGATATTTGACAACCATATCATTACACTTTGAAAGCTTTTCGGCAACAGCTTATGCATCTGCTTCCTGTACTTGCTCCCTAAAATCTCCTCCACACCTGAGTGCTGAGAAATTGGTCACATCAGTTATACAACCTGCACTAATGTTCTTGATACTTTTGCCCCTCTTCAGACCAGATGAGCTAAATGTAAATCTCAAAGCTGGAAAAACACCTAATGTCTCCTACAAGGTGCCTAAAAATGATCTTATTCAATACCAGGACTTTGTTAAAGCAGCAAGGGTGAAATACTTATTTGACTCAATACTTAAACGTATTAACTTAATGACTTAAAACTACAGACTTTGCTTGAAATGTTATAGACATTGTCTCCCCAATTCACGGACATTTTCAGCTGCTGTTCTTCTTCTTTGAGTAAGATGCTAACTGCAGCTATCTGCTTTTTTAAACCTCTCTGGGGTGAGGTGCACACAACAAAATGCCATGAAAATGTCATACCCATCCTGCCCATGGTCCTGTTCTGCTGGTTGTCTGGTTTACACGGATGTCAAATTTGGCGCTGTTACTACCTCTGCTGTTCCCCCTTTCCACAATCGTGCCTTTAATAAAGAACGACAAGGGACAATAAGAGGACAAGGGACTTTCCCACCTTGAACAGGCAGTGTAAAAGGTGATTGTCTTTTCTGGGTTGCTGTAGAAACAACCTGGTGGACTCCGTGGAGGAGGACCTGCTCAGTATGTAGACATAATGGGCTCATTTGAAGGTAACAAAAACACAACAATACTTAGTTTAAGGTGATAATCCGATCATGAAAACATAGTTATGATTATATTCAATTGCTGCTAATAAACCCTACACACTGGACCTTTCACTTATAACAAAATAATCTTTATATGTAGCCACAGATGCAGCAGACACTTGTACAGTTCCACTTGTCTTTCCAGACGACATTTGATAAAAACTAATTCCAGGTAATCAAAGGCCTTGTAATCGCACCTACACAGATTCAATTCCAGCTGTGGATCCTTGTCTTTCCTCAGTTTTCTCTCTATTTCTTACATAAATTGATTTGACAGTTGAAAGTAGAAAAATAATCCGTATACATGCTGAAAATGTCACAAAGATGTAATCAATGCAAATAAAGATAGTGCCCGAGGAAGAGCCAGAAAGAAATCACGAGGAAAGAGAGAGAGCAGTAAGATTTTTCTCAGCCAAAATTAAACACTGCGGTTATCTGGTACACGTCTTAACCACAAGGCCACATATTTCTTAAATTGTAGAGTTGGCGTTACATAATCTTAGCTTTCCTGGTTTGATGTCTACGTGTTTCCTTCTGCCACTGAATCTACTTGACATAACATCATTTGAGGGGAAGTGAAAACGAGATTTGGCCGGCACCTGCTAAAAGCTTCCCGCTACACTTTACTAACAAACATGGACACACACACACACAGGTTAAGATCCTAAAATAGTTTCACATAGTTTCCATTCACACTGCCCGGCCTCCTTGTGTGGCCGCAGCTGTTGTTGCCAAGACATTTTCGACGCTCCCTCCTACAGCGCAGTATAGAGCAGTATAGCGCAGTTGCTGTATATGTATTGCAGTGTTTCAGACTGGATCAGGTTTTATGGGAGAAGGTCACCATTAGAGAGTCAATGGTTGTGTGTATGAGTGATGTGTTTTGAGAGGGATCATGCAACATGTGAAAGTTAGTGGGGGTTTGGTGTCATTGAGTGGGCAAGTGTGTTTTTCTATGTGTGTGTGTGTGTGTGTGTGTGTGAGAGATAAATTTGACCTTTGACCTCCTTCACACAAACAAAAACACACACACACGCACACACAGGTGCACACTCAGACACATGTTCAGCGTCACAAACCAATCAAATCCTGCACTGCAAATATTTAGATTTAATCCATATCTAACTAATACATTAATATAAACCTCCTACACTAGATTCCACTGCCAAAATATACAATTTTCCCCAACTCTCAGTCTATCACACCTTCTCTCTCTCTCTCTCCGGCCCCCCTGCAGTCTCTGTGTGTTATGGTTCAAGTCCACGTCGGAGAATCGAGTTACAGTCAGTTTTAGGGCTCGAGGGGGGGGACGGACAAATTTTTCAGGAGTGACACAAGCAGTTCTTTTTTCTTTTACGAGGCAAGAGTTGAGACGTTAAGTGATTCTTTGGCAGTACGTGTGTGTGTGTGTGTGTGTGTGTGTGTGTGTGTGTGTGTGTGTGCTCCGTGCATCTAAACAGGCCTTGGGCACGTCTCCAGAGTTACGTGATGTGTTTATAATGGTGTAACACACACAAAAGACAGAGAAAACAAGCATCCTGAATGTGCATTATTATAAACGCACATATGGTAATGGAAGGAGGTGAAAGACAGATTTGGCCTTGCTTTTTTTTCTGCAACCGTGTCTTCATGACTCAGTGAAGATGACAGGGCCAAAATGACGTCAACTGAGTAATTTCAGAATAACTGACAGGTTGGCGAGTGCACACACAAGTTCTGGCCCTTTTTTCGGTCAAGCATTGGGGCTCTCTGTTAGTCTTAGCCATGATCATTCATGATACATGTCATTTTTGAACCGATAAAAAGAAACAGGATTCGATTTCCTGCTAAAAGAAAGTTCTGTTTCACTTGATATATGCTTTGATGGTCAGGTTATACTCACAGGCACACACACACACGTGTATTGCAAGACACATGAGACACAGTAGTGTCTTTGCACGGACCTGCATGCGTGCTCAGTGTTTTCATGGCCAGGTCATTTGGATGAGGATGAAAAGGAAGGCATGGATCAGAGGAAAGAGAGGGAAGAGGAGTAAGTGGGCACGAGAAGGGGGACGGCAGGAAGTGATGATGATATATAGAGATAAGGATTTTTAATTGGACTTTAAATGCCTAAACTGGATTTATTTGTATTTTTTCAAACATCTGAATGCTCTCTACTAAGATAGGTAAAATTAAGTGCCCCTTTAAAGAGTAAATCAGAGGTGGGGCAGAGATTTTAGCATCTTGGCCTCTTCTATGACTCCTTCTTTATAAACTCATATTGTGAAGCTGAGCAGAGTTTAAACATATATTTTTAATTGTAGTCAAGTTCCAAAAGTTATTGAATAATATTTTGACAGAACAAGAAGATACAGAATATATACAGCATGTTATACAAAATTGTGTTCATATTCTAAGATTAAAAAAAAGTGCAGCTTGAGGGAAAGTCAAGAATATAAGCAGTTTAGCAAAGCATAACTTAACACTATATAATATATAACATGTTAGTTACTGAGTTTTAGAGTAGATGGATTTTGTTACCTTTGGAAATGGGCCGGCTAGCTGTTTATGATTGGTTCAATCGTTTATGTTATGCTAAGCTAACACTGATGACAGTTTCATATTCATTGCGCAGACATCTGAGTATTAATCTTTTTTATTCTTGGCAAGAAGGCAAACCAGTAACAGCAATGTTTTAAAATGGCACTCTTATTTTTAGCAATATATCTTTCCTTGTGATTTTAAATTGGAAGTAATTTTAAACACAGCCGCACCAAACACCAAAGTAGAAACAATAACTTACTTCGAAGTTATCATTACGGACAACTCAGGCATTCAGAGGTCAACAAAAACCTAAAACTTTAATGAAAAAGACATTAAAAGTAATTGTGCTCTAAAAATGTGCCGGTTTTGTGTTTTAGCCATATCAGTGAACTTTTGCTTATCATCTTTGCTTCCAAACTTTCCTCCGTAAACTAAACCCTTCACTTCACTGCGACTACCAAAAACTGTAAAATACAAAAGGTCTCAAAAGCCTCATAGATCATTGGAGTGAAGCTGAAAGACATGAAAGATGGAAAGCCACAAGAAAGAGAGAGATCATTCGTACATTCAAAGTGAGCAGAAGAGGAGTCTGCTGCTGTACATTATGTCATCTGATGGGAGTAAAGATACGCTCAACACACACAGACACACACAGACACACACACACACACACACACCACACACACACACACACACACGACCTTGGTTTAACAGCTTTACATGTGAAAACAGGATATTTATGTTCCCATGTTGGAATGCTCATTAGGATGTGGCTACAGCTGTAGTGTGTGTGTGTGTGTGTGTGTGTGTGTGTGTGTGTGTGTGTGTGTGTGTGTGTGTGTGTGTGCGCGCGCAAGCGCACCAACAGCTGGTGCTGTGTGTGTTATCACTTTGTTTATTCAGTCAATATGGCTATAAAGGGCTGATAAAGTCTGTTCTTACGATTTTCAGGCACTAATAGACCTTTGCTACATCTGGTAACTGATACCAGTGCTACTAAACCATCTGCACACCTGGAAGCAATAACATGTTTTCAGTTTTTATATCTTCATGGCATGTAGACTGCTGATTCAGCAGGATTTCGGTGTTCTACAATTCATATCAGTTTTGTCAATCACCATCTCTGGCTGATGACACACAGTGATTTAATGTACTGTATATCAACTTTGTGAAGGCTTTGATATTTTCTGTTTGGGAACTATTGGCTTTTTCTTTTTCTGATAAAAGAGATACAAAAGTAATACCTATATCTTTAATCTTTTTTATGAACATAAAAAATATTAAAAGGAAAAAAATGGAGCTCTAATCCCAGCATGGGATATAATGAAAATTTCATTTATATTGGCCAAAATAATAGCAATTCAAGACATTATCGGAAACTTCACGTTTGTGTTTTATCATGTAATCAATTACTTGCTTGGTTGATATAACCTGGCAAAATAGTGGTTACGTTCTAAGAGCCCTTAGTGACACCTTTAAAATGTCTTATGTTTGTCAGAACAACATTCCAAAACTGAAAGAAATTAAATTTACTATCACAAAAAACAAAAAACGGAGAAAATATTACCATTTGAAAGGCCAAAACCAGTAAATATGTGCTATTCTTGCTTAAAAATACTTTACTGATTGGTCAATTATCAAAGTTCTTGAAGATAAATTTTGTGGATCAATTAAAAAGACAATAGACTAGTTATTTCAGCTCTAGAAAGGTCAAAGAAAAATTAAGAATATGTTTAACAATGAGACATGAAAAGGAGGAAAGAAAAGGCAACAAAGGAAAATGTTAAGCTGTACATAAAACCACTGTAAGTAGAAATAACTTAAATTCACTCATGCCTTCTGCATGTATTGTATCAGCCTTACAATACATGTATCAGTCTGACAACTTTGCCAAAAATATGATGAAATGAATTCAATATTTATATAATACCTCCTCCAAAGTCAGAAACGACCAACAATGTGGTCCTTATATACCTTAAACTGGGTTTGCTGGCACTGCATAAGAGTCCAATTTGTTTTTAGAATGTGTTTGTTAAATGATACAGACTCTGACGCTTTTATGAGGTCTGCTAATCAAAAAAACGATGCCCGTTTCTCTGCAGAATGGATAAATAAAAGGCTCCAGAAACATTTTCATAATGTAGGCTGTTACTGCGAAGCAGATGGTTTAAGTCATAATGTATATAAATTGGAGAATGAAAGTTCTGCTACACACTGACCTCCTACAGCGAAATGTCCTTCTTCACCTCCATCCATCTTTCCTAATTTCCGATCTCCACATGTAAGGGCCCCATATGGCTCCTATCATTTGGAAACCGAATCCTTTCCATACTTTCTATACATGAATCGTATCAAAGGAGAGGCGGAAAAAGACGCTGTTTTGCCCTGTTGGAACATGTCCAGCCCAACCGCAGCTAAACCATAAGTCTGGTGGGGGTGACGAGAGAGTGATCGGGGGGTTGGTGAGGATATTTAAAAGGGAAATTACTGATTTTTTTACAGGCTTTACAAGTTTTATTGAAGACCAAAAGCCAAAAAGTTACAGTACATATTTTTCATAGGATACTGAAATAGATTAAAAACTCTCCACCAAAGTCTAATGAAATTCCTACAGATTTGGCAGCTCCATGACAACACACCTGATGTATTTAACATGCACTTCTCATACATATCATAAAACCTGGAAAAATTGAATGCCTCAATCCAGGGTACGGCTGTCACAATAACCGAGACATTGCAATACCGCACTATGAGTAAGCAAACCACAGGGCTCCATCTCTGGATTTTGGACCTTTGGTCAATAAAAACAAAAGAAATAATTTTGGGCTTAAGTGATTTTTAGCTGTTATGACATTGTAGACCAAACAACTTCGTATCAATGAAGAGCTGTAGTCGCAACAGCCGGCGATTAAATTTCAAACTTAGTTGAGATCTTATGGCGTCAGTTGTGTTTCAAAAAGCTTTGAACGACAAAGGAAAGTGAGAACTCTTGAATACACCTCCTCAAGTCAAACGGCATATTATGACAAGTTATTAAGAATGTCCTGGAAAGTGATTTGACTGTATAAAACTTTGGCAGTGGCGAGGGATAATTAGGTCATAATTATATTGGCAAACCAGTGTGTAACCAATAGTCCATCACAAAGGTGAGAAACTATAATGGACTCAACGAAAATTAAATTTATATGCTTTGTATTGTCATGCATGGCTGTGTCTTAAAAAGACGTTTGTCTATGCATGAACTTGTGTGTCTGTGTGTGTGTGTGTTACCTGATAAGCCAGTGGATGATTGCACAGAAAGTTCAAAGTTGGTCTACCATGATCTAACCCTGGGAATGGGCTTACGTCTGTCCTGGCAAAAGAAGGAGGTCTTGTTAGTGTCAGCTGAAAGTCTGTCTACTCCAATGATTTCCTCTCTCAAATACACACACACACAGACACACACACACACACACAGATATCAGTATTTCGACTCTGAACTCTCAGTAACAAGACCCTCCTGTCCCCCTGTCAGCTTTCATTTCTGTACCAATTAAACAACCAGTGAACTCTTTCCTCCACTGTCGTCTAATCGCTACCAAATTATCATCTCTATCTTTCCACCCACTCATGTCCCACTTCCACAACCTCCTCCAAAAGCCTTAGTGTTGGCCTTCCCTTTGTCTCGGTCACGTCTCACTGACTCTGAAGAACAAGACTGTGTTTGGCCCTCAATGAAACCCCGTCCTAACCAATCGTTATTTCTTTTTTAGATCAAAAAACCACAAAAACATTATCGCTGATGTTCCACTTCCTCAGCTTTTCACTGTGCTCCAGACTGTAGCTAATGTTTGGCTTATTGTCTCACAACATAAAGTGCCTCATGAGAAACTTGTAAGGTTCTTGGACATATGCGATTCCAGGTCATCCACGAATCAATGAATCAACCGCTGAGCATGCATTTGGCTTCTTCTGCAGCTGCTGAATGGAAAACCTTAATGAGAAAAGCTCCGGGAAAAGAGGTGAAATCATGAACCTGTCAGGCAGGCGGTCAAAGCTTCCCTTCAGGCTGGGACTTTTAAATACAGTTGTATGTTTCTGGTAGAAGTCTTTTCTAAGAAGTTGGAGGGGCGCAGATGTTGGCTCAATTGCTCGATTACAGCATTGTCCTTTTAGCTCTCTAGGAAATTAAACTTTGGACAAATGAACCATTAAATTGGTGATGTTTAGATGTCCATCATGATGAGTCATCATTTTAACAGAAGTCAATCCTTGGCTCTAATATGCCTTAAAATCCAATCCAACAGACTTTCCAGAGGCAAAAAAGCAATGCTAACATTTTGTACTTGTTTGGACCAGAAGACAGAAGTCCTGTTTTCAGATATAGCTACTTGAATCTTGAATGTGTTGAACTCTTGCAGAGGAGATAAAATCTTGCAGGAATGTTGTGGAATGCATTTCTTTGCTGATCTCAGGTCTGGCTGCATCAAAAATATTGATGGATAAGAATAGGATTGGGTACCCTTCACAGTTTAACAGGTACCAGTGCCTGTACCGGTACCTGGAATTCGGCACTGGTACCCAATGGTACCTTTCTTTGGTACTTTACTATTACAAATTTAAAAAAAAAAAAAAAGCTACAAGGGTGACTTTCTCTTGCGCGCTCTCTCTCTTGAAATCTCGTGCTCTTTTCTTATCACATGTGGAGTTAAGTCTGTCAGTTTGCTCAGATGAACTCCCATATTATGAAATTTGGCGGCATGGATGAATTTTTATTGAATCAGTACTCAGTAGTACCAGCGTAATATCGCCTTTAAAGTACCAAGTTTTATACTCAACCCAAGTTAATAAACATCTAGATTGTGACTGATAAAAGTTTGAAAGGTTGAAAAGGCTATATACTGAGGTAATAAAGAATTGTTATTTTTAACTTATTGACATTTCATAACTTTAACCCTAAAATTTAAACATTTTAGTGTTTCCCCTCTTATTTCTCCTGGGATAGCATGACAAAACAATCTCTGAAATTTCTTGGAAAAGTTTTAACAACAGTCTACAGCCATGCTAAAGTTGTTACAGTTTATCCTGCGGGGGACATGGATGTCTGCACCACATTTTACGGTTATTCAACTGATTGTTTTGGTCTAGATGAAAGTGGTGGACCGACTAGCCAACCTTTCTGTTGCCATCCCTGGAGCTATGCAGCTAGCATGGCTATAAGCTTGACCTTCTCACTTTAAGGAAAGAGGTTTGTTTGACGGTAAGAACTGGAATAACCTCACCATCCTCCTGCAGATTCTCGTAAAGGTGAAGGTATTTGAAAACAACATCACTGTAGCAAAGAATCCCATCGGATTAGATCGCAAACAGGTTCTTTGGTACTTAAGAGTTGGCAAATGTGTGAGCTGGCAGTAGAGGCAACATTCACTGCCTAATGTGACACGTTCAAGATGTTCCCCGACACACTGCACAAATGCACAATGATGGCTTCAATTGAAAGATGAAATTCGAGCCCATCAACAAATAGCAGCCGCAGAAAGGGCTTTTAGCAGTTTTATGCCGGAAAGGCTTTGAATTGCACTTCATGCAATCAATCTGGTTTTACCAAATAAGGCTTGATTGATCCAAGTCAATGAGGAACACATTGCAAATAAAAGTCAAAATTTTTGAGGGGTTTTAATTCTCCAGAGAATTTCCTAACATCAGGAACCGCTAATGACTGCTAAACCGACATGCCACATATTTAATGACCCATTAACTGTCTTTGTTGTGTTATGCATTGTTTTCACTCTCCGTAATGCAAATAAAAACTTCAAAGCAAATCATGTTTATCATATTCCCACCCTATCTGGATCAATAAACCAAGATTGTCTTCTGTTAGGATTTTAGAGGTCATTCTCAGTAAGCAATCTAAACCTGTAATCTGCCTCCATTTTGAGGATTTGGAGCCTCATGATCAGTCATGGTGGTAGTGACAGCCCATGATAACCTTTGACCTCGTTGTCAAGTAAAGGAAATAACTAAAGCAGGGGGGTATGTTAAAGTGTTGCTTGGAAAAGTTTGTCATTTTGAGCTCAATATTGGCATAACTAATTAATGTTTAAACTGTTCAAAGTGAAGAGTTTACCGTTGTAGATTTGTTTCCTGGTTGGTCCCAGATCCATTCTGTATGAACCATTTGAAGTATTATTTCTTTGTGTTCCACGCCAATTTATTTACATTTTTAAATAAAACTGAATATGTGATAATTTATCTAATATGTCGACCTTGACCTAATGACTAAGGAGAAATTTGGACCCCTTGGCTGGACCAACTGGGAACCACTAAGCTACAGTATAAATGCACTACACTGTAATTTTATTAAATATCAGAGCTGAAGTTTAAGAGTTGTGCTTTGGGTGAAATGTGTAGAGAAAGCATTCCCATAAGTTTTTATATGGTAGCTCTATTCATCTGACTGAACAGTATTCGCACAGACAAGCACTCAGGCATGCATTACCACACATTTTAACAAATAGAAGGAATGTCATTGCATTGATTAAAAGATCATAAGCTGATTTTACGTGCTGCTTAGCATTTGGTGTTTTCCCTCCCCTTCTTATTCAGCCTTTCTTATCATTTTTGACAATTGCCCTAAAAATAATCCTAACCTTTGTCTTATAAATAACCTTTTCAGCCATTCAAAGTGCCCACTTTCCTTGTTTTTTCATTCTTATGGGGATGTCTGGACTCCAACAGAGAAAACACAGATCAGCTACAATCTGCGCAGTACAATAACACTAGGCCTCACTTGAGTCATACTTGCTCACCACCTAGACACACAAAAAAACATTTACAGACACTTTTACCCACCCACAGGCACCCACTGGACCCCACAGCTGCATGCTGACCTAAACTGCCAGACTTTGCCTCATTTATCAACTTCATTCTGTGTTCGTTGGCCTTTTATTAGCCTTACTCTGTTTACTTTTTAATCATTTTCTTTGCTTTCATTAACCTTATTGCAGTCCCAAATGTAATATAATCTTGAATTTGGGTGTAATTGCCAGTTGTCAGAACTACAGCTAAATGATTTGAGCTTCTTCAGGTACAGTGGACCCTCCAATATCTACAAATGGAAGCCAGGTGTAAACACCATTAATTGTTCTTGATATTAGCCTGGACATACTTTTATCTACAAGGCATTACAGATAAATACAAGTCATAGCTATATGTTTACATATAATTTGGTACACTTTTTCCCAATTGTCTACTGTGTGTTGAACCATCGAACACCACACTGTTGCTGCATTCAGATGCCTTTCACTAACATTTTAAAACTCAGAAACCTTAGCAAATTGGTTTGATTTCTTTCAAAAACAGAAAAAAAAAACTTAATGAGCAACAAAAAATGTCATGCAAACTGCAAAAAGTAAGTAAAAGGTTACAAGGAAAGAATCTGACAATTAGCTGTCCAGAAAAATATATTTATACTAAATTATATAATAGAAATTTGTCACAGAAAAAAATGGAAGAAATTGTACTTTTTTTTAAGGTAATTTTCTTGTTTTTGTTTGTTTGTCTTACAATTTTAGTTCAGTATTAATAGAGAGAGGTTTGCAGCTGGCAGTAGTGAAAAAAGCTACAATGTAACCACTTGGGGCATCTAAAAGTGATTGTTTTTGCCACTGACAGGCACAGGTTGTTATTTTAAATGTTTCACATTTTATGTGAAGGATTCCTACAAAGATAAACCTATTTGTTGAGCAGTAGGTAAAATCACTTTCCACAAACCCACTAGACTCCATTTAAATAAAAAGTAATTCTAGCATGTATAGAGCCAGCATATTTTCACATGTAACTATATAAATTAATGGTTTATTTCAACCAAACCAGAGTTGGGGATTGTTGGATCTGTGAAAAGACCCATACGGTTTGTGTTAGTTTTATTTTGTTTCTGCTGACTTTGAATGGAGTGTGTTTTACGATGTTAAAATTTCACTTTTATTTATATGGAGTCTGGTCGGTTTGGCAATAGTGATTTAGTTGCTGTTTGAACAAAAAGGATCTTACTTTTTAACAAAAAGCACTGTCACTTTGGATGCCATTTGATAAACATGGGAATATTTGACTTTTGCACAATCAGTTTTGCTTTCTGTGAGATGTTATTTTTGGACTTTCATAGACTACACAAAGAAGATTGAGCCTCCGAACGCAGCTCATTAATCTTCCTTTTAAATCTTTCTCTGCCTTTATCACTTCAGCTAAGATGCCTCGGTATGTGTGCACAGGTGACTGAGACAAACTGGAAATTCCTGACCTCCTCTTGCTCTCGTCTTTTCTTTTTCTCTTCCCCGTTCTAAGCTGGATGACAAGAACCAGAAACTTAACCCTTATGACGGGAGTGAAAGTTTAAGGCAATGCTTAATTTCTCAATGCCATTAACGTAGATAACGCAGCTCACACTCTCATAAACAGAGTAACTACAAACACGGAGATACGTTTTTACAGCTCTTTTCTACCTAAACAGTCTTACTTTCAATTGTCTCACAGGACAAGTAAGTTAAAGAGAGAGAAAGAAATGACCGGGATATCGGCAGGCAGGTCCACCCTGCCTTTGTATGTCTTTAAACCTTATTTAAACTGGATGGCATCCAAAACAGCAAAATTGACAAAGAGAGGTCAGAGTTGCACACGCAAAGTCTGGGAGTGGTGATCTGCTGCCTTGCTGTGGAGTCATGTGCACTATTATTAACATGGCCACTTGCAAACGCGTGCATGATTGCATACATGCAATCATGCAAATGAAAACAAGTTGCATGCACTGATTTGCACTGCAGCCTGCAGGTAAAAAAAATGCACTCATTAGATTACCTGCAACATTCCTTGCCATACACATACACACACACACACACACACACACACACACACACACACACACACACACACACACACAGAAACACACACTAAACAGGACGCTTAGGAAGTTAGTGCTTGCCAGTAATGCCATTAATGCCTCTAAGCTGAAGCAGACTGTCTTCTGGACTGATCTCAAAATGGATTGGGTGAAAAAAGAAAGCATGTGTTGACCATCCATCCATTGTCATCTGCTTGTTAGGGACCAGGGGCCTCATGTACAAAGGGTGGGTACGCACAAAAAGGTGGCATACACCCTTTTCCACGCTCATGTTCAGATGTATCAAGAGTGAAATGACCTTGGAAATGTGCAGTGCTCCACGCCAACTTTATAATGTCAAAACAATTCCTCCTCTGAGTGATGTGCACATCACAGACACACTGATGAACTTTGAGCACATCCACCTCTTGGCAATTAGATGAGTGTATATAAAGGAGCGCGCAAAATGGTGCAGACAATAATGGTAACAACACTGGCAGCTATAGCTATATATTGCAAATTGTGCAGTGCAAAGAGAACGCATTTTTAGAGGCCGAGAGGATGTTATGACCACACGAAGACGACTGGCTCATCAGCCGCCTTAGGTTTCCGAGGGCGATCTTCTTGGAATTGCGCGCAGGTCTGCAGACTGGTGATGTGAATGAAAAAGTATTAATAATTACTGTAGAATGTAAATGGGATGAAATACATGCACGTCTGTATCCATTAATATACAACATGATAATCTGGGCAGATCACTCGTTACGCACAGCAAGCTCCACATTACACGCCAACACATCTGTCTGTATTGCTGCTTTATCAGCGTCTTTGTGCTCACTAACAGGGTGAATCCTACGTGCAGGGCCTATTTACATTAATCTGCATATGTAAATGGAGGCGTGGAGAGGGAGGAGTCTGGTACTCCTAGACGGCGCTCAATTCCATGTTGATTGGGATGTACAAAGGAAATGTGCTTGGATTGATGCACGCGCACAGTTTCATACATCTGGATTTTTTTGTGCATACAACGTTTTCTGGATTTAAGCGGAAGCTATGTTTTAGTAGCAAATCACACAAGTCTTTGTACATGAGGCCCCAGGTCACAGGTGTTGACCATATGTACTATATATATATATATATATATGATACCTTTTTCAAGTTAAAACTCTACATTTTAGAGTGGGTCTCCATCCCAAGGCTGTGTAGTAATGTAACCTGTAGAGTTATGATACTGCTCTAATCAGCATCTTTGTGCTCACTAACAGAGATTTGAACAAATTACAACTAAAAGTCTTTTGTGTACATAAAAAAATCAGATCTTTAACTAATGCTGATGAAAAATGGGAGCATAAATAAAGAATTGTGTTTATATTTTTTGTTCAGTGTAATTACTGTAGACTGATAAGATTTGGGTTTGTTTCTCTGAGCACTCATTGTGGCATTGTTTTGATTTTTGAGATATAAATCAGTTTGTAAGTGGATCTGTTTTCAGAGAACATCCCTTTATGTCTTTCCCAACACCAACAAGTTTGAACAATTCGCCCAACAAGGCTTCACCTCCGGCTACAGCTGCAACCTCTGCTAAAATGTGCAGTAACAAAACGCTGACTGTGTTAAAGCAAGGATACATTGTCTGTCTGCTGTGCACATGAGGCTCTGTGATATGATATATATATATATATATATATATATATATATATATATATATATATATATATATATATATATATATATATATATATAATATATATATATTTATGTATGTATATGTATATATATATATATATGTCTGGACTTTTGATGTTTGAGAGTTGGGTTTAAATCTACAAACAGACAAATTACTTCTCTTTGATTGTGCCTGGTGATTAAAAGACTTTCCGCCTCATTTTAAAATGACCTTTAAAGCTGCAATTAGAGCAGCTTTTTGGGGGCTGCATGTAAGCCATCATCATAATTTATATCAAAAGAGCAGAAATCAAAGTTCAAAGAGAGGAAGGTCATTGTGAGAAATCGGTGTGATTCAAATTTAATGGCAATCATGATGTTTTAATCAACAACCTTATTCTGTAATGTCCGGAACCAAAAATCAAAATCAGCTACAGAGCCGGATAGATGATGAAAAACATTACATAAAACACTAACAAATGATCCAGCCAGTATTCTTTGTTCATATAAAGGCTCTTTCCCTAACAGACTGGCAGCATAGGTCAACTAGATCCCTAAAATGAGTAGTGAAAAAGCAATACTGAGTCAGGATCTTGTCATTTTAGCTGTTTTTCTTTTTATTTAACTAATCAGAACGATTGAGTGTTTTTGACAGTGTTTTCTTGACAAAACCAACTCATCTCTGCACTTTAAGGCATCTGCGATTATCTGGGGAAATTTACAAAGACCAAACATACATTCCCAGATGATGGGTTTTCCAAGAAAGACAAGTGAGCCATTGAGAGGAGAGGAAAGAGGAGGTAGAGTTCGGAAGCTGAGGATCAGTTTTGGTTTTTAATCACCTGTAGGCCAGGGCCGGGACGTCCTCATGTTTCATGATCAACAGTGATTTGAGTATACATTTCCAAAGCCTGCTTTTTCACAGTGTCATTTTTTTATACATTGGTTTACAATCCACAGCAACGGACTATCAGATTTATATGATATGGGGGGAATGAATGGATCTATCCACAGCCATTTTTTTCTGTTTTGGGTTATTGTAGAAACATGGCCATGCAACATGCCAATCTCTGTAGATGAGGACCTGCTGCCAATGTAGATATAAACAGCTTATTCTATGTTAAAGAAAATACAACAGTTCTTATCTTCAGGTGATTATACACTGAAGAGAACATACCTACTCTATCATATTACATTTCTGCCAATATATTCCCCTAAATCCTACACACTGGGCCTTTATGCCCTGTGTCATAAGCAATCGATAGTGAGGAGTTTAATAAGTTAAACCCAAAGTATACACTGTTATTACTGAGGTTAGTTCACATTTTTTCAGTTGATAATGTCTCTGTCATTGTCTACAATGCGGCACCTTGAAGTAAACTGATGCTGGCGTGTGAGACCAGGCCAGGACGCATGTGGTTTCATGAACTCATGTTAAAAACAGAGGTTTCTGTTCCCCAATCCTCTAATGACTGTGCCTTTGGCTCAGATTTTCAAAAAATACTCCCCTGAAAGCTGTTCTATATGTGTGCAGGGCTCTGGCAGGCCTTTCGTGGGGGAGTGTCTGTCTTTTCACTGCAGACAAAAACTTGGCCTGCACTGTGAAATGAGGTAGACACTCACAGTTTATCCACTGTTCATAATCAAAATGGCTTTGTTTTTTCCTCGTAAATACCTTTGTGTATGGTTGGCAGTCAAAAAAAGTTTGGCCTGATCGCTCTTTAATGTGATGAATTGCTGAGAAAGCTGTTGGTCATTAAATGTGCAGCACGGATGAATCGGACAGCTTTAACAAATAAATCACTGCCGGCACCATGCTGGCTGTCTGCCAGATACACTGGAGCCCTGAAGGCATAATAAACTAGGAGAGACACACATGCATTTACATTAAATACCTTAACAAATCACGGCTATAGTTCCGATGCACGCACTTTTAAAATGGAGTACATGAATACACACGTTAAAAACTGCACACATGCTGCACACAATTACAAGAAACTTGTATGTTGTTTCCTAGCAAAGGTGAAACAAACTACTTGCTGTGCCGTTTTTAACGATTGCTTTGGGGCAATTTTTACAAAAGAGAGTAAATGTCTGGGTGCAGATGAAAAGCCAAACAGACTTGCCAAAGTCTCATCGTATAGTCAAATAGTTGCAGCTCAAGTGCAGGGGTCATAAATCACCAGCACACCCACTTTATAATAAATACAGTGTTTCGGTGTTTATGACTTTCACTAAATCTGTTCAGCATGCATGTTTCACATAACTGCTAATCACTGCTTCAACATGTTAAGGAAACCTATGGCTGTTTTTTTAAAGTGCGAACATGTGGTGCACTTATTTTTATTTTGCATGGTTTTGGGGCCTAATAATCAAACTGAACTGCAGTTTAATTTCACTGCATTCATTCACCCTGGCAGGGTTTGCAAGTTAACTTTCTGTGTGGGAGAGTGCACTTTATAGCAACTCAAAAGCTGCTGCAGTGAATGCTTGAAGCAGTTTATGTTCGTCACAACCATCAAAGAAATATGCTGATCGAACTGAACCTTGAAACAATCAGTAAAGCTCGGTTTATCTCATCCACGCTAGCTGCCATTTTTATGACCAGTTTTGTTTCGCTTGTTTTAATGGATGTCATTAGCTGCATTAAAAGCCACATTTTTTTACCCTCTGAAACTACAATAGTTGATTGTTTTTCCACCTGAGGGAAACACCCGTAAACAACCACAACAGAACCATTAAAAATGCTTAACAAATCAGATATTTGGGCGCTGATTCAGAGGTCTGGAACCGGCTACAGTTGGACTTAACAAAAAGGAGTTTGGAACAAACATCTGCCTACCATTGCATTATTATATATAAAGTATCAGTAACATACACATGTTGTGGTCACTTCGCATTTGATGGTAAATGTATACAAAACAGTGTATCCAGCCAGTGATTCGGAGGTACTCCAAAATTGAGTGGGTTTTTCCTTGGCTTATGGTGCACTCTTCCACCAAGAAAATCTTTTTTTGTAATTCTGCTGACAAATGAATACATCTAACACAAAACTTAAACCATCTTACATCTGTTTTAACTCATTCAAAATGACGGAATGTACATATAATATCTGCCCAGTGTTTCTGAGTGTAAAGTTTCCTTGTAGGGATGCAAGGATCCAAGCAAAATATATCTGTATTGTTGCTGACATTATTAGGCTGATCGAGTATTAGCCAGCTAATGTAACCAAAGATTTACTCAAGTACAAGTTTCTAACATTTTGGCATTTCGTGCACTTTCATTGAGAGGTTGTTTTCTCATGGATGTACATCATGAGAACAAGTATTAGGGTTACATCTTTGTTAACAATAAAATCTTACAGCTGTTTAAAATCACCTTAGACTGACTATGTCGTTCAGCAGATTGGTTTTGGTTCCTAAAAAAAAGTTTTTCATTGCATTATTCCAATTATTCTGCATTGAATTGCCAGAATAATTGGTGGCATTGTATGTTTCTGCAAACCACAGAAATGTTTTGTAGGATTTGTACATTTCATATGTGGTTAGGTTTAAGCTAAAAAACACATGGATGGGGTTAGAAAAACATCATGTTTTGGCTTAAAATGTGCGGTTTGCTTCACAAACACTTCACAGTTTGTCGAGCGTCATTAAAAAATACCAGGTTTTGTCGCAATCAACCTGGCTGGAAAAGTGTCACTAAAAATACCTGGAATTGTCGCAAAAAACATGTTCAAAATGTCCCGATATTGGTTTGGTTGCCACAACCACAGCTGTAAATGTCCCTAACAACTGTTAAAAAGTGTTTTTGTTGTTTGTAGATATGTTGTTTGGCAGCCTAGGTTTTACACCATACACTATTCCCTCCATCTCCTGATGAGAAACTCAGCTTATACACACATAATCACAACTACATCACTTTAGAAATGTTAATATGATACATATGAGACACTTGTAACATGGGCTGCACCTCTACAGGTGCTGTAATGTGCCAAGAAAAAATACATTAGTAGACATCTTACCTAAGAACTCCAAATTGTTAATACATGTTTTTGTCAAGACTCAAGATTATGGTTGTCTTTTGGAGTTTTACTTTTCTGTAATTGCCTTGCTTTCCTCTTCTAGACACTTACAGTAAGGCATGGGCTATGAGTTAAACATCAGGGTGTAATTCAACATGACAAAGCTGGTTCCACTGTGCTGTACATTCAGTGTGTTTTATTTAACTCCTCCTTGTGTATCTCTCTGCCTCTGTGTTTGGGTAACGCGATTTATGTGCAGTGCCACTGCTAGCGAAGTTTCAGCTGTTATTTCACCCCTTGCTCTCTTGTCTTGTCAGTTTCATCACAAAGCACAGAAAGTATTCTGAAATACAGCCAACTCTCTCCCTCTGTTCGCTGTTCATCCCCCAAAACACACACACGCGCGCGCGCGCACGCACGCACGCACGCACGCACGCACGCACGCACGCACACACACACACACACACACACACACACACACACTTTCGATCCAGACCTCTGGCTTGCTGGATTTGAGTTACGTGGCCACCTTCTCCTCTTCCTAATCCCTTCAAATGAGAGTTTTGGACTGCCAAGGAACTCCCAGACCAGCAAACACACACACACACACACACAGACACACACACACACACACACACACACAGCCGGGTTTCCAAGTGGCCCTCTGAGATATTCTTTTTCAGGGTTTGGTGTCCAGCGAGAGCCGGCCAAACACACACACACACTCTCATTACACATACACACAAAGGGCAGGCCACACACACAGATACACACACGTAATACATATGTGCATGCACACACACGTACAGTCACACAGGGGAGGGAACAGTGAAGCATTGTTCACTGCTTCCTGAGAGAGTCGGCATCAGGATCACAGGAGCTCTGTCAGCCTGGACCCTTCCTCTCTCTAGAGCTCAGTCATCCAGTTCAGTACGGACAGCCATGAGAGACCACATGTCTTTTGGCTAAGAAGGGAAGGGATAAATTCAGCGCATAGACCACTCAAATGTCTTTCCTCCTCTTGATGATTTCCAAAAGCAGACCAACAGGGACTATCCCAGTTTAGCTCTTGGATTTGGAGAACAGTAGTTAACTATAAATGATTAAAGTTCAGGTTCAAAGCCCAAAAATAACAGTATGACAGTGTGAGAAACCTTTTCTAATTTTTCACTCTTCTGGCTTGAGGAGCTCTGCATATCATCGCGAAATAATCTGGCAAGAAAAACATTTTTTTTTATGCGTTAATGTTGTGTCACAGCATAATGTATGAGTACCAAAACTTTATAAGAGAACCTTTATAAATGGGGCGGCTGCTTTGGACATGTGCTGTTTCGTAGTAGTGTGTTTTGGCATTACTTTGCTTGGAGAAGAGCAAACGTCAGCTCATGGACCGCGTCTATGGAGGCTGATGAGCTCACAGAGGCAAGACTGTGCTGCTTCCCACTGACTGAGTTTACTCTGAGCAGCAGGAAGTCACTAAACTGCTAATAAGGTCAAAAAGCTGTTAAATCTAGCGAGAAAACCACCAAGTTGGCAACACTACAGGTGGGTATATTGATATTAATTCATTTGGGCAGTGAAAAAAAAGTTCTGTGGCCCTAAATCAGGCCCCCAGGAAAGCAGTTCAGTCTTACTTACAATTTGCCCTGGTGGCCACTTGGCAGCACTGCAGCAAAAAATCCCCTGCAAACCCAGAAAGCATTTTCCCCACAGGCCACTACTGTGTTTGTAAAACTGTTGGCACCTAGAACCTCAAACAAGGTCAATTATGAATCCTTGTAATCTGAACATTTGAGCCATAGAGGTTTTATATTGGTAAAACTTTCCTCCAGCTGAAAAAAAACATTTTAAAATCCATGACATTATCACTTTTTTAAGTCTATGTGCCAAGTAGGAACTGTAGGTGGGGCCAGTGGGAAAAACACGACTGTGGATACTCAGTGGGCCTCATATTGTGGATGTAAACCCGGAAACTGGAATTTTCGTTTTGCCATTTACCCCAAGCAAGCAATTCCATAGACCTGAATAAGCTCCATCTAGTTAATGTTATACATCTATGCCCTAAACCAGCCCATTTTCGATATCATACTACTTGTATCATACTACTAGTATTATGTGAACGTCATTTATACAGTATATACTACATTTGATCATTTCATAAAATTACCCAATTTTATCAGATGCACTGAGATAATAAATTATGTCACAATTCAAAAACATTGTCTCATTAAAAATAAAAAGTAAAGTCTATTTTCACCAATTTAACTTGCAGTTACTGAACTGAAACTGAACTGAAATCAGTGTTCTCCTCAAAGCCAAACTCTATTGGAAAAAATTCACCTCGAAGAGTACAGGTGTTGCTGGTCTACCGCTGTCTTGATCAGTGTGTTTGATAAATACAAATTAACCCTTTAAAACACCAAATTCACAATAACACTAACATAATAGTTGATCAAGGCAGGGGTAGACCACCAACATGTGTTCTGCAAATTTTTTTACCATTTTTGTTGATGTATTCTGTGAATTGGCTAAAATACATTGTTCTGATGCCTCCATCCACAGCAGCACATAGTTTAGATTCAATGGCGGTACTACTGCCTGCTTTTCCAAACTTGGGTTGTGCCAACTGCCATCTACTCTTGGTAATACACTGGTACACAAATACCCCAAACACCCCATTTGAAAAAATCCAAACTATCCCTTTAAAGGGAGGTTAGACTCGGTTATATGTGTGTGTCTTCCAAAGTTCACATAATGTCTACTAACAACAGTCAGGGCTGATTTCTTTTCACCATAGCGGTGATCTTTTCCTGACCGCATCAACAGCAGACCAGAAAACACATTGGAACAGTCATATGGTTGTTGTGGAAGATAATGAAACTCAGACTATAATATTGTGGAGGTATGAGGAGTTGAATAAGTCAGATAAAGACCACAAAGAGGTATGTTTAGCCAGGTGTTTCACTTCAAAGACCAACATTGGCCCAACAGTGTAGGCTAATAAATCACCCGAAAAACTCATCTGTTCTGTCAGTGAATAAAGAGAAAGGACTGTAAAGCAGAATTTCTGAAAAATAAAAACTCACAGGTAATGTCCAGTTACAATCATATTTGCAAAAGCACTCCCTCTTCGGACATCCGAGCCAAAATCATACACACGCATTTAATCTACTTTTAATAACACAACAGAGAGTTACATCAGATCTTGTATGTTGCTGAATGTTTTTAGCATGTGTTAGCCTGTGTTTGGCTGCTGAACCGACCCGACGGACTCGTTGCTTAAGAGCCAAGTGAAGGTCACTCATGTCAACACTCGGAGAAAATACGCAGCTCAGGGGACACGTTACAGAGAAGAGAATCTAAGAGTTTCATGCCAAAAAAGGATATATGCCCTTTGTGAAGAGAGATGTATGTTTTTTTTAATGGAAAAAGCACAACTGCAAAGCAGATTATGGGTTACTAGCAAGATTAGGATTCCTCTTAAGACGTATGTTTGGGAATTAAAAGTAATTCATCAAGCCTTTGTCAAAAGTAATCCCTATAAAACACAAAGTCTTAAATTTTAACAGCCGTAGCTGAGCTGATGTCAGTATATTGATTTGTTAATGTTGAATCACTGGGCTGCAACATGTTGCCGATATGATTCTGTAGCTAAAGGGGCCAGTTTTGCAATTTGGGGAGTGGAGACAGGACTTGGCAAAGAGAAACTGCTGTCAAAGGAGCACTCAGGAGCAGGGGGTGGGTCTTCTTTAAACTGTTAAAAAACCTGTGGAGCAGTTCCAGTTGCACGCTCCCAGGGCATGGAAATGATGTAGAGTCCCCCATCTCTGGAGGTTTACA
This sequence comes from Plectropomus leopardus, assembly GCF_008729295.1. Taxonomy (NCBI): domain Eukaryota; kingdom Metazoa; phylum Chordata; class Actinopteri; order Perciformes; family Serranidae; genus Plectropomus; species Plectropomus leopardus. Next base: position 14,004,265 of record NC_056485.1, on the reverse strand, counting down.
TGTCTCTACTGGCCAAAAGAACCTCTCACATTTTCCTCTTTGCTCTCCAACAGTTTCACTAAACCAGAAACACAATGAGTAAAGGAAATAACGGATAAAATCAACTAAATGAAATCTAATTTGAGTTCCTTGGCCTCAAAAGAAGTTCTGCTGAGGATCAATGACAGGACGATGCAACAGCACAGCAAACCAAGAGAGCTGCAGAATAGTGCTCTCAGGGTGTGGATCGTAAAGGAAGATAGAAAGTGAAAGAAAATATCCTGCAGGGCGATCAAATAAGAACCCATTTGGCTCAGTATTCCTGCTGACGTCCAGTTAGGGCCACGAGCCAGACTTTTTGACATACATTACTACTGAATACCGGAAAAAATTTCTGAGAAGGGCTAAACCAAATGCGTTTTGACATGTTTCTGTTAGCCATAACTCTCTTAGGAATATGTTCAGTGCGATAAAACTCAAACAGGCTGTTTGGCTTTAGGGATGGTGTTGTCTGATTGTCAGTTTGGTCTACCACTTAAAATTAAACTGAAAAATGTCAACAACCATTGGACGGATTGGATTAAATTTGGTACACATGTCCGTGGTGCTCAGAGGATGAATACCAACGACTCATCTCATAACCATGAGGTTAAAAAAATACTTCACCCCCCCAAATGACCATTGGCGTACAGAATGTAATGCTTATCTCATGTAACGTTGACTTGGTGAAGAAAACTTTGTTTTGGTCACATAACTGTGGTGAACAAAGAATCCACAATCATGGAAAAATCTTAGTGAATTTAAGTCAACAGCAAAACCCTGTCAAAACAACGATTTACGAACTCTCACACAACTCGTGCAGTATAATCCAAGTCTCATTTTCCAGTCATATGCTCAGTTCCTCCCTGACAGACAGACCTTTACAAGAGTAAACTCAACTGAAAAAAATGTATCCAGACTCCATTGACAAAAAACAGTTATTTTACCTTGCTGAACACTGGAGCTGCTAGTCTACCACTTCCTCCATGAATTAGTTTGTTATTGTGTGATTTTGCTGAATCTAAACTAGCCCATTAAAACACAAAAGACACACAGTAAAATAAACTAACTGATCGAGGCAGCGATAGATGCGCAGCTCCCATGTTCACTGAGGTAAAATTCAATGTAACATGGGGTGAGTTTACCTATATAAAAATGGTCATTTGGGTGGTGAAGTATTCCTTTAATATTTGTGGTTTTGAGCTAAATGTCTCAATATCTCTTGAATGGACTGCCATCTCTAGTGCCAACATTCATGTTCCCCTCGGGATGAATTCTCATAGTGTTTGGTGATCCTCACGTTTGTGTTTAGCGCCAATTACCAAATGCTAACATGCTAAACTAAGACGGAAACATAAACATCTAAACTGCTCAAAATGAGCAGGTTGGCATGCTGACATTGACATTCAAACTTAAAGCTGCTAGCATGACTGTATACTGTTTATGAATACCTGCCAATTAAATTAAAAAAACCTGCCAATTAAATGAAAAATATAGAACTACAAACATCCTGTCCAGTTAGTTCAAGTATTTTGGAGTTTATTCAGTCAGTGATTGATTTGCTAATTTGCTCTCATACCCTAACTGATATGAAATGGTCTTATTTGAATGTCACTTATTGTCATTGGCAGGAAAAATCAATTTTAAAACACAAAACTTGATCCAAACCAACAACAAATCCAAATAAACTTTCAGGCTTTCAGAAATTAATCGATCTCACAATAACTCTACTTAGAGAGAAGTTTCTTCCTGCACTCTGAGAAAAGAAAGTGCGTCTCTGCATAGCTGGGTTTAGCCTCTGGCCTCGCCTCCATATACTAATGGAGCAGAAAGTTGTCTCCTAATCTTGTTTTTAGCTCAGTGCACTGATCTGTACAGGCTTTATCTCCTCACTAACATGGACGAGACACTCCCTACTGGCCCTGTCGAAACTTAATGGACACACATGCACACACACATAAATGCCCTATAAAGTCTAACCTTCTATTCTCACATACAAAAGACACTCCTTAACAACAATTAATCTTTCAACCAGAACCACCAAAGCAGGGAGTGTGTTTTGGCAGAGGCGCCGGGAAGAAACGAAGCCTACTTTCACTCGGTTTGCTGCTGTGAACAGGCTCAGATCCACTCATCCATGTGTGAACCTCTCCAACACTTCTGCCAGTAGGAGCTGTCATCACAATCACAAGCCACCTCACAATAGACAAACTGTCTCTGCCCAGACGCCACTGTCAGCAGTTTTTGTTAGGATGTGTCCTGATTGTATGCAGATGAACTATTATGACCTACTGTGCTTCCTTTTCTCTCAGCGAAAGACTGAAATACGACAAGTAAATGGAGTTTTTAAGCTTTTTAAGTTTCACTTTAGTAGCTGTATGCTACTTTAAAAATTGACTGCACTACTTTAAAGGGGGAAACATTGAACTTTTCTGCTTTTCATTTCAGATCAAAATGTGTATCCAAAACATAATATGATGCACTATTATAGATAGAAAATGTTAGATAGATATAAACATTAAAATACTGCTTAATTGTCAGTAATAACAGTGCAATATTATATGTTAAATAATGATAAATTAACATGATGAAAAGGGCTGATATGAAATAAATACTTTTGATATTTTAAGTACATTTTTGCTGGAAATAGTTAAAAACTTTTACTTGAGTAATCCTTTGAATGTAGGACTTTTACCTGAACTTAATGTTTTTTGTTTTTTTTGGTACAACAACTTAAGTATCTAAATACTTAGTGGTGGGAATTATCGGAGGTCCAGCAATATCATATAATCACAATACTTTAGTCCCAATATAATATCGGTACAATTGAACCATTTTGCAGTATTCTGAGTATTGCAACAAAACATATTGCGATACATAGTGATTTATTACTGTTTTTCAACTGCATATTTTGTCCCCAAAGTAAAACGCTGTTGACTTAAAAAGAATAAAGCACTTGTTGTCAGCACCTTGTTGCAAAATATATCTAGTGGACTGAAAAGGCAATAGATTTTACTATTTTATTCAGCTACCAAGAGTTTAATTTATATTAGTAACATTAATGATATGTATAATTTAACAAATTGACTACAAGAGCAATCAAGTCAAGGCCAATTTCCTTGTAACGTTTCCTTTGTTAGTCAATAATAATTTGTTTCCGCCCAGTGATTGGGATCAGCTTCAGTATTTAACGGGTTCCTCTTTAACCCATGTTAAACCCCCAAAGTGTCAGTAAAATCATGCCAGCAGTTTTTTGCGTAATAATGCTGATGAACGCACAGAACTGGAAACATGACTATAATAAGGCTTTAAATGGGGCTATATATAACGGAGAAGATTGTTCTGTCAACACTAATAAAAGCTTTAGATGTTATGTTTTCCCAAATTTAATTTATGATCCCAGCTATAAAAATATCTCTGCCAACAGGAAGAAACAAATCAAAACTTCAGAGCGGAAGAAAACTTTCCATTGTTAAATACTTTATCTCTCTCTTTTGTTTAATAGGATCAAATACAGCTCTGTAGTTCACTGGCATATTAGATTTTTACAGTAAAGGAGGTCACCTTCTCAGGTTTACACACTTTGTATATTTGACCTTATTTGACAATACACATGTACCCCAACATGGGCAAAGGCTTCTAACCAGATTGTGCACCGACTGGAACGATTAAATGCGTGTCTAATTAGACTCATTATGACGTTTGGTCCCTGAATAGACACGTGAAGCCATTAAAGACATGAGTCACCCTTTTCAGGACATGTCGAGACTGCTGAGATGTGGCCCCACTCTGTTCCGAGAAACCCAGTTTTTCCCATAAGCGCCCTGTCCTTCGCGCTCGGTTTGAACTTATTTACATACACACTCAGACACACTGCTATCTTCACTGGGAACAGGGAATTCCACTCATATCACAAACAAAGAAATAAGTCAAGAGAAGGAAAAGGAACAAAGAAAGAGGACAAAAGGAGAGGGTTTCATTAAAAACAGAGGTCAAGCGGAAAGAAATTAATAAAAACAAAGACCAGGGGTGAAAGAGTGCAGCTCGGTAATCTCTCCCTCCTCATCAGGGCTTGTTATAGAGTCATTAGCAGGGCTTTCAGACCGTGACGCTACAACCTCCCTGAAGGACACACACACACGCACACACACGCACACACACGCACACACACGCACACACACACACGCACACACACTTTACTCAAAAGCCTCCCTCTGCATCTCAGTTCCCAAAGATGTCTTATTCGACCCGTGCTGCCCCAAAATTACATGAAAACATTTCAAATGGAAGTCGCTGCCAAACAGGAGGCGTAGCAAAAGGGAAACAATTTCCCTTTCACCCCAAAGGAGTTGTTGATGTAATTGTCTCTTATTAGGTGCATCAGCATGGATGTACCATAAGTAAGAGTGTGTCCAGGAGAAAGTCTTCAGTGAGACTTTGCATGCACTCAAGTGTTACATAAGGAGTTGTGTTACAGCTGCCTGAGCCAGCAGTTCATGTGCCAAAACATTTTGGTCGCATTTGGTCTCAGGTTCTTTCACTCCCCATTTCCACAGCGGGTTTCTCATTTTCTTTCTCACTATAAGACAAATATGCCGTGTCTCCCCAAAGGGCAGTTACACTTCAAGAGTGAAAGCAAGTTTTAAGGGGGTAAAATGTGCACCGAATCCAGAAATAAACAGCAAAACATGTACAGAAAAGGTAAACAGATGCGACAAAAGGAAAGAAAATAAATAAGAAAAACAGAGAAAATAAGAAACACGTGTGCGAGGAAACAGACTGCAAAATGAGTTGATGTACTGAAAACTGAGTGCAGCGTACCATATGAGAGAGGTGCAGAGAGACTGATGGCACATTAGAGGTTAACTAATTTGACTTGGCAGAATAAATGACGTGCATGAACCAGGCCCCCAGGAACACGGCTCAGCCTTGCTACTGATTTTCCCCAGTGGCCTCCGGCAGTACTGCAGCAAAAAAAATCCTTTGCGGCCCAAAAACCTTCTTTCCCATAGACCGCCGTTTTAAACAAGACGTCTGTAAAACTGTTGACAGGACACCTCAAACCACAAACACAGATGAATTTTTCATCCATGGTGTTTTTAAATTTGTACCATCTTGTCATCTGTTAGCTAGTTATTATCATAAATATACAGCATGAACTAATATCATGAAAGAGCAAAAACAGTAATTGTTAACGACAACATTTGCAGAATTTGCATTTCAACTGTATTCCCCTTACTGTTTAGTGTTCAGTTGAGGGTTGTTGTATGGATGTTTTAATGCTCTTTTTACCTATATTAAAAGGAGGATTTTTTTACCTTCTTGACTGAATGGTAAGATGGGCTTTATCTATTTTCCATTTTGCACCATTTGCCCAGCATCTAAAGATTTGATGCTGATTTATACTGTAACAAAGCAAATTTGATTATAAAATTTAAATTTGCTGCTCATTTTATCTATATGTATGCTATAAAGGGATAGCCAGCAGACGAAGCTCAGAGTAGTTTTAATTCACTATATAAAGAGGTTTGAACCACCCTAAGGTTTTGGAGCCTGTGCACGAAAACAAAGAACATAAATTGTTGAGGTTGTTGAAATAATTGAGCCATGGAAACTGACCAACAACACTAAACATCTTGCAAAGATGTGGTCAAATTTAACCACAAGGCAGTTAAAAATGTTCACTCCCTGCTTTTCATGTGCTTGTTGTGTAGGTGCGTAGCCAGGGTGTTACAGAGGAGCTGAAATGCCTGAGTTTACTGAACGCTCTGGATAAGGACCAGGACATCCCCGACCAGCTGGCCCAGCTCTTCGGAGAGTCCTGCATCAAACTGGCTGAAGGCATCAAAGCATACATCTCCAAGGTAAGAGCAAATGTTCAAAAACTACATGACATTCAGAAAAGGTACAGTATGTGCAGAGTTTCATTTAATATGTTCTGTATTTGATTTAGAGAAGTAAACATCTTACTTGATCACTATTGATTTATGATGAAATACCACATTTTTGTAGAACAGATTTAAAAAATACTTCAAACAACTGTACAGTATAAAGGGAAAAGGGTATATAAAATGCATTTGTTGCCAAGCTAATACCAATAAAAACTTCTTTATATCTTGGCAATGCCAACTGATAAAATCCAGACTATAATTTCTAATCTCTAAATGATATATTTATAATATTTAATGAGGTGTGTGGGGCCAGCTTTGCTGACCCCAGGTTAAAGAACAGATGGAGGCAGCATGAAGGAATCTGCTCGATTACAGTGAGCTGGGAATGACGCAGAACTGAACTCTCGGGGTGGGACTAATTGGGCGTATTTGTCATCGTAATGGAGAAACTTTCACATGAGGACTAACACTCGTCATAAGTATGTATGTATGTATATATATATACATAGAGCACAGCATATGTGCTAAATTACACATGTAATCTGCAATGGACAATTGAAAACAACACAGTAACATTATTATTATTATCAATAATAATAACAATAATAATGGCAACAGATTTTTTTTTCAATAATAATAGTATATATTCAATAATATTAGTGTTGCCTCTGGAACCCCCTTTACTTTATTACCACTTCATTTGAGTAGAAGTAAAAACACCATAGTATAAAAATACTTCATTAAAAGTGAAGTCTTGAATTAAATGATACTTACATTTGAAAGTACTTTTAAATATCAAGTACTCATTATGCAAGATGCTCCTTTTTTAAGTGTTATTTCATCATAGAACGTTATATTATTCTGTTTTTATCACTGATGAATGCATGAAAGAGCATTTTAATGCACAGCATCGTGTCATATTAGTGCATCATCATTTTTTTATGCAAGTGTCAATAAATGTAAAGTTAAAGAAGCAGAAAAAAAGACTCAAGTAAAGCACAAGTATGTCAAGATTGCATTTGAAAATTTCATTAAATTCCATGGACCACTCTCAAGTATTAACTTCATGGCCTCTTTTGTCTGCTCCATCATCACATTCCTAGCCATGAACTCCAATGTACCACTGAGACAACACTTCATAAAACACTAAATGAGACAGTATTAGTGAGTATTAATCATAAAAATGTAAACCTATCCTTGAAATTGTTATATATAATGGATTGAGTGGAGGAGAATTGTTAAAAGTGTAGGAAATGCGAGAGCTACGAATGAGACACCTCATTTTTCTCCATTTGTGTCTGACACTGATGACCCCCGCCAGCTGCTCTACCTGCTGACTACAAACCCTTACAATGAACAGTCTACTTAAAAGTGACTCGCTTAAAATGCTGAACATTAAACAATTTGTGAAAAATTTGGGTTATTTCGTTTATTTCTAGCATTTGTGGAGCGATAGTTGGGGACTGTAGTTATTGTGCAGAGATGAATTAAAGCATTTATGACTATGTGGCCTAGCTTGACCTTTGACCTCACTGCCTGTAGGGACTTTATAAGTATAAATACAACTTTCTATTTCAGGTTGTAAACTATCATAAAAAAGTCAATCATTTATTACAGCCGGTGACCTCAGATCATAAAAAACCTCTGAGCTTGTTTTGCTGCATGTTTACATTTATGTGTTCAAACTTGTGTATTTCATGAGTCAGTACTCAAGACAGTTTTGTGCCCTGGGGTGTTTCTCGGCACAGACACACACAGATTTTTATAAGCTCCTAGCTGTGTGTGTATTTACAAGCTGTTGTGTGCATGCCAAGTTGAACCAGTTTGGCTTTTACCAGCTTTATCTGTAAAGCTGATGCTACATGAACCTATGCCAGACCTCAGTAAAAAACAGTTCAAATAAAGGTGAACGCCCATTTACAGGCCCTGAGTCATTGCAGGATTATTACAAACACAAATGTGAGCTACGGTGCACGTGTTTTGAGTGAATCCTGTTTGTGTCCAATTTTCAATACACCCTCTCCATTATCATGTGTGTCACATTTGGCTGAGTTATGACTTCAAGGAGTTTTGCCGCAAATGCCACGGTGCTAAGGGTTTTTTAAGTACCTCAAAGGAATAATTCACCACCTACATGACATTTTGGAACATCGTGTTGTGTTGGATTCATGAAGGAAACTTTGTTTTTCTTGCATGCTTTCATGGTGAATGAAGGAAATTCTTGATGAATTGAACATGTGAAAGGGGTCTATGATTCACAACAAAACTATCAAAAGATCCATTCACAAACTCTTTACCCTGTTTTTGGATTCTCTGCCACAACTTTAATGTGACATAGCGTGATTAATTAGTCGCTTTAACACTATGATCGCGCTATAGGGCTGCATCAAAGTCCCCCCTTTGTACTGCCCCTGCATTTTTTTACCAAATAGCACCAAATAACAGTCCCGGCTCAGTAGCGAGACCACTCTGCCCCCCCTTTATGCTATCGAACGTTATATACAGAATGGTGAGGTGGAATAAAAGCGCAAAATTTCTGCCTTTTAACAGGCAGTAGAAATACAGCTATTGATATACAAATGGTTATTTGGTGGGTTAAGTATTCTTTTAATTGCATCCACGAGCTGTTTCAGCAGGCCAAATTATCTCTGCCTCACCTCTCTCTCTCTCTCCGAACCTCCCTACAACTACAAACCTCTGGTCCAAAATAATAGTTTTGTTTAGCTAAACTGTTTTGGGGCACGTTTGGGGCAAGTGTACTTGAACAAGACACTGAATCCCCAGATTGCTCCTGACTGTGTTTGTATTTGGGGAAAACGTAAGCCGATCTCACCCAAAGTGCCAATGTGATGTGTTTGTGCCAAAACTCTCTAGCCTCAGGCTGCTTCTCCAACTGTTCAGCTCTAGACGCACCTGGTAATAGTTGGCATAGACAAGTGGGATCTGATCAGACAAGTGACTTGTTTTGCACCAAGGCTGGAATTCATATAAAGATGTTTTTAGACACAAAAGTTCATAGCGCTTGTGTATTTGGTGGCCTCTGAGCTCAAAGGGTGTCACATGGCTGACGAAATGCTCACACACACACACACACACACAATTTAACAAATGTCCCTCATTCACCGCGAAATTTGCAGTGTCTTACCCTTAGAAAGATTAACGGCACGAGTGAAGGGGGCCGATGATCCGAGAGAACTTTTCTTAACGAATCTGCCTTTTTCGATAAAGATGATGTTTTTTTTGTTGTTATTTCTTTACCCCTTTATTTTCCCTATTTTGATTATTACTATTATTAATTTATTTTGATTTTAATCTGAGATGTATTTGAGAATGTGGAGCCCACTGTTCTGCTAAGTTATAAAATCAATAAAAAAAATCAATTTAAAAAACAAACACTAATTAAACACAAGTAAGTCACGTTATTATTACCCCCAAACTCCTGCAGTAAGTGAACAGATTGACACACATTAAGGTCACACTGCCCTCACTGTATATGTTGAATGAATCAGCATGAAAATACGGATGACTCCGACTCGAGAATGCCCCCATCGCTCTCTCACACACCCACACATTCATACGCCCACTGACTCACTCCATTCATATAAGTCATCTTCTTGCAGACATTGCCAGGAGGACTTTTCCCGCTTAGTCGGAATGTCTGGACGCTTACGGCAGTATATCTTCAGCCCCCTCATTTCCTTCCAAAACCACCGTCTGTCTTTGTTTCACCCTCTCTTGTCCTTTCTTTTTAAGTCTCTCTCTGGCTAACTCCTCTCTTCCTCAATCTTTTTTTTCCCTTTACCACCTCACCTCCTCACCCTTCTCTGGCTTTCTGCTCTACTTGTGTGATACAATCGGAGAGCGCTGCTGCATGCCCCTGTGGTCCTCAGTGGACGGGAACTGGAATGTCTCGTTTTCCTTCATTGTAAATGCATTCGCTGGTGACAAATCGTCCAAACAAATTTACATCCAATTGCTTTTTTTTCCAAACATTCACACATGGGGTTTTAACAATCCAATCCAAATCCCATTAATTTCCATGTCAGCACCTTGTTGTTTTTTTTTTTTTTTTTCCAACTGATGCTGCTTTAAAAAGAGAGGGCAAAAAGGCATCTTAACCCCTATCTGTTCCAATAGAGCATCAACATCGCGGTTGGACTGTTTGCTGTTGAAAAGTAATTTTAGTGATTCTTCCATGCTGGTTTTGTTAAAAATTGTCCACTTGCGTCAGGGGATTAAGGTTTTTAGACGAAGGAAAAGGGTCGCAAAAGCCAAAATGGTGGTTAGATCGAGCTGGCAGACCAAACAGACGCCGTTTCTTTCCTTATAAAATGCTCAGTGAAAGTACAGGGATCCAGATTTTAAACCGTGGTGACAATCTGTATGAATACTGAGGCTGCACAACAATTACACAGGTTGAATTACAGCAGTTCTATAATGTTCAAGGGAGCATAAACTATGTAGCAATCATGGCTTAGTTATGACTCGTCTATTCTTATTTATCAGACATAAATGGAGGTGAAAGAGTAATGCTTTCTCATACAAAAACCTCATCTAAAAGCAGCATTTGTAGTTTTTTGAGAGGGATCTCAACATGACAAAATAATTTTAAAAAATAAATAAATAAAAAATCAGACCTCTAAGAGGCCATTAATCCTACAATATGCTTTTGTTGAAGCTTGCAACTGTGGCTGCCAGCCACTGATAAGCTGGCATCTCACAGAGGCATTTCTGCAGAGCTATTGATTGGCTGAGCTTTGTAACTCACATGGCCTGGTTCACTGGATTGGCTCCCTATTCAGCTTTTAACTGGCATTCCTCAGCTGGTACATGGTTGGCATCTGACCGTTGTCGGAAAGTGAGTAACCTCATTCAAAGGGAACGACCCTGCTGCTACTCCACTACAGGTCTGACAGTGACTGTGTAAATCACATAATCTAGTCACATGTTCGAATCCCCAATTTGTTTGAAAAAAGAAACATTTAGCTGTTTTTTAGCCAAGAAGTACAATCAAAATCACTTTTATATCAACCTGCTCTTATACCAAGGTTGTCAAATATGGCCGCTTGGTCAGTGCAAGGCACCCTTTAGCAGCTGACTTACTGGCTTTCAACTAAGTTCAATTTTAAACCAATCCACAGTAATATAACATACTCAAAACAACAGACATTGTATAAAGAGTAAGAAAGTGTTTTCCAGTGTTCCCTGTGAACATGGAAGTTTATTCTGAAAAGACATTGATGTAATGAGGGACAACTGAAATGTCCTAATCTGATGCCGCATGGGTACCTAGAGCTTCATAATTTGAAACGTAGTGAAACGTAACCATGCTGCTGTATTTTGAAAAGTTTGGAGTCAGAACATATTGTCATATCTGTTCGTTCAGTATGATGGAGCCAGGAGACAGCTAGCTCAGCTTACGCCAAAAACACACCAAGCAGTGGTGAAGTGCGGCCTGCAGTGAGCTTTTATGCAATGTCTATAAAAGCTGTGGTCGTCTCTCTGAGCTGTGGCAGTTTGATTCTGGGGAAACTGTGGATAATTTAACTTTAGGCGAGAAAAATCAGCCAGAGAATAGAATTGGTTAACAGACTCCAGTGGCCCAGCGCTGCTTGGAGTGTTTTTGGCGTTATCATAAAAGCTAAAAGCAGGGGGGACAACTAGCCTGACTCTTTCCAAAAGTACACGAGATCGACCTACCAGCATCTCCAAAACTCACTGACATTTTATATCGTTTGGTTAATCCATGCAAAAATCCAGGGATATTTACTAAGTTTATTAAGGCTGCTTCATGGATTTTATCCTACACTAACCATGTCTTAGCCCTCAGTTACAGAAGTAAACATCGGTTTCTCTAATAATCAATTAGTGATGTCTGAAAATCCCAGAACGTGGTTAGAGCGTAAGTGGGATGACAGTAGCAACATTCCTGAGGACAAATATAGGTCGAGTCTGACCAAAGCCACATGTAAAAGCCTGTTGCTGCAGCGTGTTGGTTTCTGTACGACGTTGCAGCTGTTGTGGCTATAACAGGTGCCAGGAGGACGTGCTGATCACGGCTCCTTAATCAGCTACTGAAAGCCATTTGATCCAGTGCTCTTTTGCAACAAGTTGGAATATTTCTGACTTGTGTTACTTGGATAGAAATGCAATGCCCTCAATGCTGGCAGGATCATGAAACAGGGGAGCGTATCTGTTGAAGTTCAGAGGGGAAAAAAAAAAAAAATGGTATGAAGACCAGTTTGTAATGGATGTGTCATTGGTTTCGGATTAAGATATCTGATGAATCCAAGGTTGAAAATTAAGTTCAGCTACCCCACATTAATGTGATAAACACATAACACACTTAAGGAATAAATGAGGGAATTCACTCACACACACTGTCTCTGTGCCTTTGAGCTCTGGTACAAAACAGACAATCCATCAAGTCCAAAACAGATGCTTGCATTTGTTTCACTAACAAACTTAAACCATGCGGTTTGGATGCGCACTCGGCCTCGCCCCCATGTGACGGTTCCTTAAAAAACTGAGAATGACAAGCAGTGAGTGTGAGAGACGGAGGGTATTAAGAATGAGGTGGTGAGAAAAGAATGGAAAACAGATAAAGATAGGAGAAGAGCATTAGCATAGTTTTGGCTGCAGCTATCTCCTGGAAACTATTATCAAATGTATGTTGGCTTTGCATTTAGATTCCTCTGTGGTGCACACAAACTGTACTTAATGGGATCAGTGAGTGAATGATGCCGATAATGATGTGACAAAGTTGCATGTGAGAGGCTGACAAAGGGAGATTATGATGATGGTTGTGGTAATGAAGATGTAGACTGGAGTGATCGATGGGAGTGTACTGAAAGACCTTAAAGCCAAACAGAAGGGACGAATAATGGAAACTGTGTATGAAAGAAAAAAAGAGGGAGGAAGAGAGAAGTAAAGAAGCCCAGCTGGACAGGAACAAATAAAAAAGAAAGAAATGAGAGATGTGGAGGGAAAAAAAAAGGGGGAAGCGGAAAATAAAGGTGCTGCAGGAGAAGAAAGAGATGAGAGTAAGAAAGCAGAGAAAATATCACAATGAGGACATAATTATAGTGGAGAAAAAGGGAAAAAGAAAAACATAATGTTGGCTGAGTTGAAACTCAGCGACTCCAGGCAATATTTGTTTAATAAAAAAATTAAACAAAAAATTCAGTGATTCATACTGAATTAAATGGCGGTTTTGCATGTTTTTGCTCATTACTAATAAATCACAACCAAAACATGAGATGTATTAAATGTGCTGAGTATTTTCCAAACCATATAAGCACTTAAGATTTATTTTGTTGCCTTTTATTAAGCCATTAGTGTCAGACCATTTCATTAATGCAAGAAAACCAACTTGCAGGCACTTAAGAATTGTATGGACTATGCTTCATCCATCACAGTGTGCAGTTAATCTCTTTTTTGCATTATAAGTGCATCATTTTAAGACTCCCATCACTTTGAGATATGACTGATGCTGAAGAAAGAAAAACGGTCGACAAACTGGCATTAAGTGGTGTGACGTTAATGAAAAAGTTAAAAGTTTGTCCGCCAACATCATAAAAATATAAGTGACATAAATCTTCAGTGTGGTGGGCTTTTTAAGAATAGGTTCACATTTTCAAGTCTGTCTTAAAATAACATCCGCATGTCTATATGTACTTTGAAAGAGTCCAGGTAAACAAACCAAAATAGAAATCTAGAGATTAGATATCGGCTTAGGTTTCGGTAATATTGCGTTTTTTTTCCCCTGGTTTTACAGGCTGCATTACAGTAAAGCGATGTCATTTTCTCAACACATCAGACTGTAAACTGACCACCAATGTCTGTCAACATTGATATTTGGTTGAATGTAGGTTGTGATGTAAGGTGACTAATATTTGATGTAAAGACGACGTCTAAGGCCAACATCAATTGATTACTACAGATTGGGATGTTGATATTTTGTTGGTTTTAAGTTGTGTTTAAGTAACCAAATACCAATGTCTTCCAAACATCTCATGCCGACATCATCTTGACTAAGATTAAGAACATCTGGTAGATAGTGAGAACAAAACACAAAATCTGCAAAACGTCATAATGTCAACGTCAACACAATGAGCTACTGTATGTAATGTTAGACATTTAAAATAATGTCACCCCAATTTCAACCAAAATTAAACTTCTGTCTGAATAAAAAGTTGGATGTCTTTCTGATAATATTTTGCTGCCAGTCAACCCTGCAATATTGTCGCAAAATATTAATATGAAGGTATCTGTTAAAAATATTGTGATATTTGTTTTTCTCCATATCACCCTGCCTCAACAAAAACAACTACAACTCTTAAATATGCTCCACATGGTTTCATAAAAGCTTCAGCTTAAGTTAAAGGTTCAGCATGTAGCTCTCGAGAAAGATAGTTTGTTGTTGAGTCTCATCCCCAGATCATCCAGTATGAAGACCTTGGGCTGGGAGTCGGACCGAACCACCAACCCAAAGCGTTGGTCTTTGAGGTCCTGGAAATGAGACTCAACAATGAACTATCTTTTTAAAGAATTACAGACTGCACCTTGAAAAACTAAACATAAAAAAAGGATATGAGGCACATTGAAGGGAAGCAGAAAAGAAGTAGAGATGACAAGAGAAAAAGAGTTGGTATTGGCCACAAAATAATAAAATGTTTAACCATGCGGTTTTAATTATATAAACTGTGTGAAGGCAAAGAGGGATGAAAAAAGTCCTTTTGGCTGAGTTAAACTGCACGTCAAAAAAAGTAGATTAAAATTTGATTTACTGTATGTGACACACTGTGTGTCCGTGCATGTGACTACGTGCACGAACAACATTTTAATGACTGCACTGATGATTTTCACACTTAAAGCTCATTAACTACAAATCATATGCATTTAAAATGATTTGCACCCCATCGAGGAAGCCATTGGTTTCAGTTTATTTTATTACAGCATTAAAATCAAACTGCAGACAGCTTGAAATGTGCTTGAGGTATATTTTTAGCTGTCGTGGTGGACCATTAGTCCGCTTATTTTTAGAGGAAAACCAATCTAAAGACTGTCTTGCATCACACGCAGAAAATCAGACCCAGTCGACAAGTTGTGCAAAACTTTCTCTGACTTCAGTAGCTTCCTGTATGAAAACAATGTCAATATATGTGATTATAAGTCTCAGTCTTTCAAGCTGTACTCATAATGACTTCCTATGAGGTGGAAACTCAGTTTAGAACACCTTATATACTTTGTTAAAGTGTAAACATTTTAAAGTTAATGGGGCAGACTCTGGAAAACGACCAGTGTGAGGCTTCAGGGAAGAAAGAGGCAGGAAGAGGAAGCTGTGCTCTCCTGGAGAATTCAGCCTCTCAGGCTTTTGATCTTCTACTAGCATGTTTGTTATGTCAGTCCCTTCACACGTGCAGTAATTGTTTTGTACTGCATACAAACAAGGCTATAACTAAGAAAGGCTGGAAATCAGCAGGAGAGAGGAAGGGTGATGGGATAGCACCAGGGGGATTTAGGATGGCATGCGTGAAACTAAGCTCAGGTATTCAGCCTTGACCTCTCAGCCCCTGTGGAGACCAGAGTAACTTTTTTACAGTTTAAAACACTGCACCGTAACATCTGCACCTGCTGAGACAAATTGCCAATTCATCAACTCTCAGCTTCCAGTTGCCGTGACGGATAACGCTCAGAGACAGGGTGGGGGTTAAAACATCCACGGCAGGAATTCATATTATCGCTCAATCAAACGTCCTCTCCAGGGTCTCAGCTGTGGTTTGTTGTACTGACAGATCAATGTGGTAAATAATGGCTGCATGCATGTATCTGACTGAAAGGACATTTTTGTCTTTTTGGCAGACTTGTCTAAGTGATTCTTCTGTGATTGTTGTCCAAGATTTTTATTTTTTCTATTTTACCACATGTATTGGATTGTGCACATGGCGTGATGCCACAGTGAACAGGAGTTATTTTGTTTGAAGAAGACTGTTTTTCCTCCCTCCAGTTTAGGTCAAAGGTTGGGAATTGGCTTCCAAGTACTAAAAAGGGATTTACCTTTTTGTTTGAGGGAGGCCAGAGTAAGACAAGGCTTAGAGATAGCAGCTGAAACTCGAACCTTGCCCGCTCTTTGGATTTATTAGGTAAATTTTTTCTGCCTTTTAGAAAAGAGAGAAAAAGAGACCCTTATTTTGGGTGCAGGGTACTGAAATTTCTACATTTCATCAACTGAATGTCATAAAATATAAAAATGAGAACATTTGAAATTTTAAGTTTTTTTTTTAATTACACCCTTTCACATGGTCAACATCAGAAGCTGTGCAGAAAGCTTGTGACTATTTCAAATGAGCTTCATCATCATCGAAATTTGTATGCCTACATTTCCATTACGAGGGGACAAAAACTGCAACAGCTGATGAGGATCATGTGCAAAGATAAAGGCTCCTAACTACTCAATTGACTAGTCAAAAAAGGAGAAAAATACTGTTTGCTTTCCACCATGGGCACTTCAAGGTTTAGTTTAAAGAAAGGAAAGAAAGGATTTTACTCTTTAACATGAAGAGGTATCTCTGTAGGGATCCTTTCCATTAGTGGTCAGACAGTTCAAATATTCTGAGCCTGTTTGTGGCAAAAACAAGTACTTTTAGTGGACATGAGTGGAGTGGTTACATTGCAGCCTTTTTTCTCTACTGCCAGCTCAATACTGGACTAAAATCTTATCCAGGGCTTTCAGTTGTATCAGTTACATTTATCAGCAGATGACCTTTCCTCAGTAAACCTTGGAAAGAGTAGTTTGATAAGACAATACAAACCAAAGGTTCACTTGTTTTGTCAAACTATAATTCAAGTTCAGGAATCAACTTTGATATAAGTTAACAAAGTACAAATTTACAATTCTATCCGAGAACAGATTTAGTTGTGTGATTTTTACAAAAATATATAATAATCATATTAATAACTAGATCCTCTTGAGATGGGATCAATCTAGCTGCGATAGTCAATTCGTAAATTGAGGTGAATGTGAACCTGATGTTTAAAGTGGGGTGGCTTCAAACGTCATACCGATCTCAACTTAACATTGTTAAATTTTCATGACTGCATCTTCAGGTTGTGACGGCTGTTGTATGGTTACTGCGTTACCGCATTGACATAAATCTGTCCACAGAAAGACAGTTATACAAACACCAAATTACTCAACCAGCTTCTGTGGTACTTCCCTCTGCATTAGGCGTCACCAGGACTACATTTTGCCATGATAACACGTACAGACTCATGAGGTGAAAACAATACCAGCTGTGGCGACATTGTGGCAGCTGGTAATGATTAAAGATGAAGATGATCTGGGCTTTCGGCTTCTGCCCTTTCATGCTCCAGTAAGTTATTTCCAAACAAAAGGTCACTTACTTTAGCTCACATACTAGATGTTTCGTGGGTGCCATATCTCTAAATCTGCTTCGTGTCAAAGCAGTGATGTCATAGCAAATATCTAGCTTTTGGCTGCTGATGCAAAACAGCTGTTTTGACATCACTGGTCTGGGTGTGGATGGACACGTAGCAGACTTCAAAGAAAGTAGTGCACCATGACCCCAAAGTGGTGCACTTCAAGGATGAGGCTGCTGTTATAGATTGCTCCAGGAATTTGTTCTAAAACCCAGTCAATGTTTTTTGAGGGGGTCAGATGCCTGAAATAAAGGTCTGTAGTTACAACCTAAGAGACATTCTGTTTTAACGGTCAGACAGATAATCGATGACAGACGAATAACCTTGTGGTCGGCACACAAAAACAGACAAAAACAGTAACGGTATGGCAGAACAGTAAAATGAAACATACATGACGATATGCTGGGATGGTGATGTTGTTACAAAGAATGGAATAAAATATAAATTATTATGTGTCTATAATTTTAGGAAATTATTCTGGTAACAGGGTTCCCACACACTTTCATGAACAAAATTTCAAAACTTTTCGATGACTTTTCAAGGACGAATGATAAAATTTTGGAAAAGCATGTGCTTCACTGTGTCTTCCCATATCTTATCTTCACACACGCAGATGTTAGTCATGGAAAGTTTTCCACTTGTATCAATCAGCAAATTAGTTTTTTGAGTTAATATGCCTTATTTGACATGTACGTCTTTTGATACAACTACTGCACATCGTTGTGTCGATGCTGAATTGTGACATATTGTGTGACCCCAAGTTGACGCATATTTGAGTTACGTTATGTAAACAGTTATCTTACAGGAAATAAATTCGCTGTTACATTACATAGAAGGTAATCTCTGAAAGGTTACTGTAAAAATGTATTTCAATGTTTTTTACTAATTCCATGACTTTTCAAGGCCTGTAAAACGAGATTATGAAATTCCATGACTTTTCCAGGTTTCATGACAGTGGGAACCCTGTAGTAATGTCCACTAACTGTCCAGATTATCTGTGTTTTCTTCCTGTGAGGGAGCTACATAACTTCCAGTTGTGGATTTGATTGTGGAGGATGGCTGAAAGTTCAGATATTATAACTTTGAATGATGATGCCATATTACCATACTTACTGCCGGCCTCACATAATTTTACTGTCCTGCTCTTGTCCACTAAAATGGTTTCTGTCAGATTCCATGCTAACGCAGCGTTATCCTGTAAGATTTCAGGAATGATAAAAACGTGGTGCTTTGGTTGAGGGTAGCACAAGGTGAAGTTTATAATATTAACAGGCATAAAGACACAAATGAATATTGTATGTATGACTCTCCTGTTATTGTGCTCTAATGATGAAGAGATGCAATGATGTAACCGTACTAACATGGTTATTCAGAGTGACGAACACATGCTGGAGAAACAAGTCGGCCTCTGAGCAACAATTCCTTATCTTATTCTCTTCTACAGTGGGCTATTCAAAAGCAAATGTCAGTCATTGACATGCTGTGTATACACACACATACAGGGAGGGGTGGAGGGCTGCAGTGTTGTTAGTGATTTCCAGCTGATACTCAAACACAAAAGACCTCTGTGTCTGGCGTCGACCACCCTCCTTCTCCTCATTCATCCCTCAGGCTCAGTTCCTGTACCAAAAAATCCCTCCTCTACCTCCATCTTCGCATCCCTGCTCCTTCACTCTGATATTTTCTGTAGCTTCTTTTGCGTCAGCTGTTCAACACAGAAGACAAGAAGCACCAGTGCTGCGGTCACGATACTTTGATTAAATGTGGGACTCATATGATCTTAAGGGAATTTCCACAAAGCAGAACGCTCCCATCAGATGAATTTATTGCATGTTTTCAATCTTATTTATACACACGGCGCATTCTTGCGGTATTTCAAAACTCACAATAAAGCTCACTGTCAGCATTATAAATGCACCTGTGAAGCATCACATTACACAACTCTAACTCCAGCATGAAGCCTCATGTGACTTTTATTCTCCACATCAACACTTTCCCTCCTCTGGTTTGAAAACAAGCAGGGCAGAGATGGAAATGTACCAACAGGAGCCAGACGCTGGCATTCAGCATGTTGTGATTTATGAAGTTCTCCTGACTGCTCATATTGGCTTTAACATTTACATCTTAATCTCACTGACAAGTTCTGCATAACTTTCAAAAGCTTTTTATTATCATGGACTTATACATGGATAGGCTACATGTGCTCAGTGTTTTATCTAGAACATAAATCTTAGCCTGTTGGGTTTTTGGCTCTTGAAATAAGGGGCTGTCACCCAAAAAAAAGTCCAGTGTGTAGGATTTAGGACGGAATATAATAAGATGTTTTCTTTTGTGTAAATATCAGCTGGAAAAAAAAACAATTGTTGTGTTGTTACCTCAGAATTGGCCGTTTATATCTACATGGAGAGCAGGTCCTCAACCACCTAATCTACTATGTTGCACTGCCATGTTTCTACAGTAGCTGAGAATGGACAAACCAAACACTGGCTCTTCATAGAGCCAATTGGGTTTTTGCATCAGCCACCATAGTTAGCAGCAAGAGCCTGTCTCAAAAACACTGATTTATTTAACTTGAAACTTCCTCATTAGTGTTTTAATAACTAGGGGCCTCATTTCTAAATGTTTGCGTATGTACAACATACGTACACAAAAAAAAAAAAAGAAAAAGCTATGGAAAAAAACTGTATTTATAATTATCATAATTACATATTTAAAATTATGTTCCAGATTTTTTTTTAGCATTTTTTAAAAAGTCATTTCGTTGTCTGGGTTTTTTGGTTTTTTTTTAAAAATTTATTTATTTTACAAATTTTCAAGTAATTTTTTTGTACTTTTAACCAATTTCTTGCTAATTTTTGGGGTCAGTTCTTCTTTCCTTGTTCATTGCTTTCTTCCCATGTTTTTCTTTTTAAGAAATCAAGATGATTTTCTCAGGTTTCAATGGGTTGAATCAGGCAACACAGCTCTAGTAAATCCTTATAAGGATGGAAAAGGTTTACAGACCAAATATTGTTATACTGTTACATTTTTTCTTTTTTTGGCTTCTAGCTTCAGTTGAAAATCAACAGAAGATCTATTGGGACAAACAGGCCAGACATTGTCTCCGTTTAAACAAGGCTTTTATGCAACCTTAAAAATGTGACATTTTGGTTGCGTCTGATGGAGTCATGGTCCCATTAACGCGATCAAGGATGCATTTGTTGATTCAAGTTTTATTGAATTCGTTTCTGTGGAAAAGTCCCATCCACCCCACCCCCCCGGCCGCAGGATGTGTTTCTGTGAGTCCTGAAACTGTTGTGTTCATGTCTTATATCATCTCTTGACCACACAGTCTCCTTGGCTAGGGCTTTTATCTCTTTTTATTTATAGCCATACCCTAGATGTGCACTGACTTCCTGGTTCACAGTCTGCTTTTGCTGTCAGCATGAAAAAAAAATGGGAAAGCTGGCATAAACACGACTGTGAGATAAATGAATAAACACACAACTCCTATGAAGTCATCACAGTGACTATAAGCAGAAAGTCTGAAACCAGTGATAAATGGTTTTGACAGTCTAAACAATAAGCGTTTGAGGCTCACCACCTTGCAGGCTTTAGAGAGACTGACAAAATTTGTTTTTTAATAATAGATCTTTCATAAGGGCTGCACTCTTTTTTCCCCCCGAGCATATTCAAAAGAGGCTGTGGTCTTACGAGATGTTTTATTGTGAACCACAGACAAGCAAGTGTGGGCCAAACTAGATCTTAAACTTTGTTTTGACCTGTCAGGTGCAGCAGATGTATGAAGGCATTGGATTGGAAGTTTATGAATCATATGTTACAGATGAATCTGTGCTCTTATGCCTACACGCTAGCGACAACCATGACAGGCATTATGTTCTCGGGGTGGTCGTCCGAAGGTCCATACGTCCATCCCATTCTTTTTAACACAATAGCTCAAATTTGGCATAAGAATACACTTGGACTTAATGATGATCTGATTAGAATTTGGTCGACAATGTTAAATGTTAATGTGACCTTGTCTCCGTCTCATTGGTGTGAATGTGATATCTCAAGAAAGCCTTGAGGGAATTTCCTCACATTCAACACAAACATCCACTTGGATTCTAGGATAAACTGATCAGATTTTGGTTTTAAAAGGTCAAAGTTCAAGGTCACCGTGAACTCGTCTGTCTCATTCTTGTGAATGCAATATCTCACATCTAACACCTTAAGGGAGTTTCATCAGGTTTGGCACAAACGTCCACTTGGACTCAGCAATGAATAGATTTATGTGAATGCAATACATCAAGAAAAAGCAAATTTCAGCAAATTTGACCTCATGGGACATGTTTTAGGCAGTAAAACAATAATTCATACACTAATTAGGAGAAGGTTTCACTCAAATGACAATCATCAAATGACATCATAATAATCCGTAAAAAACACTTTTCTGGCCAATATTCAAAGTCATTTCCAGGAACAGAAAGGGAGACATTTAGTCAGAGACTGAATTGGTGACACAAATCTTGGGTGCCTCTTGAAACTGATTATTGTATCTTTCTTTTGTGCTGCCGGGGGAAAGATGCAAACTGTAACTGCAATTTGACTGGTTTGCGGATACATATATGCATACACCACATACACATGGAAGCACTTATTTTGCACATTTGCCAGAGTCAAGCTGCAAAAACAAAATCACTGCTAGGCTGAGCAAAATATTAATGAAACAGACCCTAGTATACATGCAAAATAAGCTAATTAACATTACAATAAAATGCCTTGAAAACAGTATTTCTATAAAACTAAACTGCAAATATCATAAGACACCTGAATGTAAAGTACCTTAAATGTAAGGTACTGAAGGAAATGAATAATAACTGCCTGAGAGCTCCCTCTTGATTTGCACTTTGACTAATACAGTTTGGACACTGATCATCGTATTGGTTTCTCTTTAGCAGCCAGGTATGACAGTTATTTTAAAACACTGAGTCACTGTCAGCTGATTTGCTCACTGTATTATATTTTTACGAGAGTCTAGTTTTGCTTGCACTATATGTGCATCACACACTGGTCACATCATGTAACGCTGTGTCACCTGTAGCACCTGTGGCCCTACACGGGACATGACTTACAGCCAAAAAGCAGCCAGGGTAAAGTTGCCAGCGTGTGCCGACCCAGGAAATCATTGTATTAACAATGTCTACTATTCTGGAGAGTTGGTGATGCTTGGAAACAGGAAATATCCTTGCACTGTTAACTCTTTGAAACTCGAGCGAAATGGCTTTATTTCTTAAAAAAAAAAAATAGTAAGAGGGCAATGAAAAACTAAATATGATCATTACTTTAGCACAATGCACCCACAATTCAAGATTCAAAATAAACATAATACTACTGTGTGAAGTTCACTGGCATCAGAATATGTACAGCATGACCTGTGATTACAAACATGCATCTATGTGACATAGCCAGTCCACTGAACCTCTGTGATGATGCCACTCATGTTTACACATTAACGGGGTAATGATACACATGCAAAGCTTGTATACTACTTTAAATGCAGTAGTAGTTTGTTATTCCTGCACTAGGTTTTATTTTCATACATCACTCCTCTAACGGCTTTAAGTTTTGGTGTGTCAGCACCAACCGACACGGCCAAAGTACTACTGGAAACAATAAAAAGTGATAGCAAAAGAGGCCAATGATTATATTTACATGCAAACATGAGAAGTGCTGAGGCAAGCATCAGGGACACTGTTGTTTTTGTGACTTATCACGCAGAAATCATAAATGTTTTTATGCAAGTGTTTCTGGGAACACAGAAACAGAAAGACACAGAAATCAGCACTGATGACTCAAGTCACAATATTTTGATGAGATTGGGGCATGAACAACGAGATTATGTATTATTATTCTGATGGGATATCTCAATCACAACATCCACTTCATTGTAGAATCATCTGATAGGAATAGCTCATTTAACGGATTCAATCAATTTAACACAAACTTTGCAGCAATAACTTGATGTAAGGGGTATAATAAGCATTTACTCCACATAACCATATTCACTGACTATATTTTAAGTAATATTTTTAATTATTACAACATCAGGAATATAATTGGGAATATCAATTATGGGAATAAAAAAAACAACTAAATTGTCTCATCTTTTTTTCATACTGGAGATCATGGCTGACATAAAGGTCTACAGAAACCGCTGTGTTAGTTATGACGTACCCATACAGGTATTTGTATTGATATTGATATTGATATTGCTTGTGTGAAACGAAACTTAAAACACTCAGAGTGTAAGGAACAGAAAACTGAGGCGTTAAAACAACCCCGCCCCTGGCCTAGTTTCATGCTGTTTGTGTTCTTAGGAGTAAAACCATGTTGTGAAAGAGATTAAGGGTGACAGACAGAGATAGAGAGACATAAAGAGACACAGAGAGGGACAGAGACAGAAGAGAATTACAGAATTAATGCAGTAGTCAGCAATGTAGAAACTGCCTCCTTGCCTGAAGTTTGTTTGTTGTCCTCCTGCAGAGGAACCGGAGAGAACAATACAGAAAGAAACACAAACAAACACGTAAAGGAAGGTAAATGTGAGAACTGACTCAATAATGTGCTGTTTGTTGTGTATAAACAGTTTCATCCTGTGTGGTGAAATCGATAAAAGAGCCCGAGGAAGAGAACCGAGGTAATAACCTGAAGTCTCATCTGAACTGAAGTCGAAAAGCAATAAAGGGTGATATCAATCTGCTCTTTCTCATGTGTGTAAAGCCAACTGCTTCCTCAGCTGTACACAACATTTGTCTGGCAGGAAACTCCCACAGCAAACAGGTCAGTTATCAGTGACTGGCATCGAGTCAGCCACTGGTGCGTTACCTGTCATAAAACCTTTACTGGCTGTTTCTTACCGATAAACTGCTAATGGGTGACTCTTGTTTAGTCTCAGAGTAAATCACAGTCACAAGACTGGCACTATCGCTCTTACTTTAATGTACAAGACCGATACGTCAGAGGGATATAAAATAACTCTTGCATTTTGTAATATGTTTAGACAATCATGCTTTTCAGAGCTGCTCATGTGAGTGAAACAAGAGCAAAAAAGGTCCATCACCCAACACACTGGTGCAACAAATATTCTTTTTCATTGTAGAGTATAATAGAAAATGTTAAGGTTTTCCACAGTCCAGGCATTAATGGAGCATTTATGGAGATGGAGAAGTAAAACAATGTTTTGTATTCTTAGCACAAAGTGTTTTTACTGTATATTCTCTGCCGTATCTCGTGGCCTTCACGCCCTTTTTTATTTCCACTGTCCATCTTCAGTTCGACAGTGATATAAAGTTGCAATCCTGCATTGGCAGAGTAGTCTTTGAAAACTGTGAGCCTTAAACTAATCAACAATACTTTTGTTGGTTAATTGTTTAAGCAAAAACATCAACATTTGCTTGTTCCAACTTCCAAAATAGGAAAATTTTGTTTCTATTGTTTTAAAGGTCCAGTGTGCAGCATAGGGGAATCTTTTAGCAGAAATTGAATCGAATATGTTGAATATGTCTCTACAGTAGCCCAGAACAGACAAACCAAACACTGGCTCTAAAGGGCCATTTACGTTTTAACGTTGGCCACCGTTTTTCCACACGCTTGGCACACAGAAGTTTCAGTTCTTCAACCTCAATGCTTCATGCCATTAAATCCTGTACAACAACTAAACTGAATTTCTTTGGGGTTTTGACTTTTGTGCAGGCAAATAAAGCAATACAAAGGCATCACCTTGTGCTCCAGGAAACTGCAATTGGTATTTTACGGTATTTTGTGATGTTGTATACACTCAAAAATCAACTCAGTTGCCAGAGTAAATGTTAGCATTGTACATTTCTGCAAACCAGAGATATGTAACAGTTTGTACATTATTATGTAGCAGATATGTTGAAGCGTTATGTTTATTTAAGTTTCAACAGCACAATGCTTAATGTGTAATTATGTTTAGGCATAAACTACTTAGTTATGGTAAGGAAAAGATCATTTTGGGATTTAAAATACCCATTATTCTGTTTTGTTGACCTGTGGCTTCAGCCATGCCATGGTGTCCTCCTGATGAGAGATTCAACTCATATACCTATAATCAGAGTTATTGTGACATTTACAAAAGGCACAAACTTAATATATGTGTGGTTTGCAGAAACATACAATGCCAACATTTTTTGGGCTGCAAAAACTGATATAGAAAACCATCTTTAGTTGCAACACATGTCTCCGAAGCCTTGTTGGACTGGAATATTATTCAAAGGCCAAAGTAGACAATGCTTCCTGACTTTGACACAGCTAACTTAATCACTCCAGATGTGTTCATGGAGAGTTACTTCTGGTCAGATTTTCCACTAAGCATCAATTACTAGTCTGGCTCAAGTGGAGATTTTAGAAAGGAAAGAGATAGTGAAAAAGAAAAACAAGACTGATTGTTGATGCAGACGCCAAATATGCAAGGAACCCTTCAAAACACCCAACTGTTGAGGTTTTGTTTCATGATGATGTCACTCTGAAACGGAACTTGGCCTTAGGAGGAAGAAAAGCAAGGCCAATTTTAAGAAAAAATAACTTTGTGTACATTCCTTTTTCTCCAAATCTACATACCAATCTGTCTTTAAACAAAGTCTGAGTTACTTATTAGCCATCAGTCCAGCTTTAAATGGAGCGCCATTAGCCATTAAACACACAAACACGCAGGTATTTCGTCTCCATCTTTGGTACACATCGACTCAACTGACTGCTTCCCCCCACTCAAAAATCAAATTTGCACGCACTCCAAAACTGGACAACACAGACACACACACACACACACACTCAGTGAGGAATGAGTAGCCTCTTAGACCAGATTAGTGTTGATAAGAGTTGGTAGCCGTAGCTCAAAGAACTGCACACTCAGACACACACACACACACGGCTAGTCCAGGCCTGTCGGGGTCGAGCAGCATATTAAAGTATTGGGTTGCAGCTACTGCTAATCTGCAGAAGAAACGCTCCTTCATGTGCATACTTGTCCCTCTTTTCCTCTCTCAATCCTCTCTTTCAGTCCTCCTCCTGTTCTTTTTTCTCCATACTTGTCCACTCTGACTCTCTTCTGTGTTTCCCCAACTTTTTTTATCCTCATTCCTCTTCTTCTCTTGTTTCCCATAATTGTCCATCATCTTTCGCTCTGGTTTTCCCACCAACTTCTGATTTTTGGCACAGGACTTTCACGTACTCTGCATGCTGGGACTCACATTTAATCTCTATACAAATGACTTTAGGAGTTGATGCAACTTGTGCAGTCAAAAAAAGCTTTATAAGATATTTTAAATATTGTACTGGGACACAAAAGCAGAATAATAGAAATATCGGTAGTTTATGTTGAACTATCAATGGTGTTTGATGTATGATTCTTTGATTTCAGTTGTCAAGGATTATATCACAAGTCCCTCCAGAATTTTGCGGGCTGTTCTTGGGATTGTTGCAGCCTTAAATTTCACAGCAGATTTTCCTAAAAAATTGTGATGCATGTTGCAATGTTCTTAGGGTTTTTTGCAGTGAAATTGCAGGAGAAAGTAAAAATTACATAAAAAGTTGTGAAGCTGTCACTAGGGCTGCCCCCTGAAAGTCAAAGATTTGAATCATCAGTTGGATGTTTTTTTTGCTGGTCAGTGTGCTGTGCAGTGACTCAGTTTCCAGAGTGCATCTTTAAGGTAAAACACCTGCTGTTACATCAGTATTTTGGAGTTCCAAGGTTTTTTAAGGATTTACTCACATCATCTCTTTTTCTCATTTAAGCTTGTTTTTTTAGCTTTTGGCCAGACAAAATATTAAGACATCAGACTATTTTTGTCTCCGTCTGTTGCTCTAAACAGGGTGAAAGAGGAAAGTTCAGGGTTTATTTGTTGTTGGTGTTATTGCAGCTGGACTAGTGTTACAGGCTGCCATAAAGCCATCAGAAACACACACTCTGACAGTGCCTTGGTGTCGGTCTTTCCTACATGCACACTCAGAGGGTCACGATGGCAGTGAACTTAAACTTCGAAGCTTGTCACATCAGAGGCTACAGGCTGATTTACTAGAAACAAAAGTGGCCCACTTAACGAGGGCAGGAGTGTAGTTTTTCACAGTACAAAACCATCACGTGACAATCGCTAAAACTCTCGTTAAGGGCAAAGCTCAAAAAACACATAAACATGACTTATTCCTGGCGGCAGAGAGCCAGATCAGAGGCCTTTAGTCCACATGGAAGCACACTATGAATAACCATGTGGCAAAGTCTGATGTACAGCATTTATTGCTTTTGAAAAAGTAAGAAAGCATTTCACTGAGTGGCAATGTTATGACTGTTTAACCTGTTAAAACTTGAGAAAATTAGCTTGATTTCTTTCAAAAACATGGGAGGGTGATGAGCAACTTAAGAAGAAATGGTCCAAACATAAGCAAAAAACTAGTAAAAACATATAGGAAAATGACTAGAAAATAACAAAAAAGTAAAAAAAAAAACAACAAACAAATAAATAAGCAAAAAAACAAGAAAATTACCTCAAGAAAGTGTGAAAAGAAATTATATTGTTATTATTCTTTTTATTATTATTATTATTATTATTATTATTTAAATTTGTTTTTTTTCCCTTTTCTGTTTGATAATTATTCTTACATTATAATTTAAAATATATTATTAAGAGAATTATAAATAGTTTCCTGGACATTTTCCCTCCTTTTTTGGTACTATCTAATAATCCGATAAATAATCTTTTTGTGAAGGCAAGAATAATGAAACAACTGATGTCAATAATGGGGACAGAGCCTCCATCAAACCACAGCAGAGAGAGGAAGGCGTGTTGCATCAAATCTTACCTATGTTTTGCTTACTTATCATGCTTGCTAAAAGGAAAAAGAGGACGTGTTAAAGAAACGTATGTCAGGGGCAAATGTTATCAGAGGTCATCTTGGTGCCCCACAGGTATGCATGCTACAACAACTGGAGTGTCAAAAAAATGCCTCATTTCATCGGTTTTGAGATGTCAAGGGTCACTGACCACTACACTACATGCAAAACTAAAGTTGACATTTTTTGCACTTTCCCATGAACAGAAGAGTTATTTTTATTTCTGGTTTATGTATGACCTGTGAATAAGTGGGCACTTTTTGAAAGGCATAACTTTGCTATGACTTTTTTTTTGTTATATTTTGTTAGAATTTTGTTTCACATGTACATGGTCAGTTTGATTTTTTTTTACAACGTAGTTTGAGTTACTTTTTCTAACAAAACTAGGAATTTTCACACTGAAGCCACATGTGCAGCCAAGAGTGCACTGTTTCCACACAACCGATGAAAAGAGTCATGTGCTGTGGTGCTGCTGAGAATATGTTTTAAGATTACTACAAGCATGTTTGTGTTTGAATATCAGGAACCATTTTCCTCCCTTCAGAAGAGGCTGTCTGTTTGTAGCCATTTGTTCTTGATTATTATTAAAACCACAACTATTTATTGCAGTTAAAATGAAGGCTAACTGTAATTTACTACAGCCAGTTTCTGTTTTATCTCAATTTAATTGTACTATTTTGATCATGTTTCCATGAAAGTCTCCTCCAGGAAATTATTTCTCATATTGCCACACTGATTTCGCTAATTAATGTCCTTGCAATTAATTTCCAGCAGGTTTTTATGCCTTTTCCTCTAAATGTACAAACATCTTACTACATGCAATGTGCTCTAAATACAAACCAGATGAAAACAGTGAGTAAAGAAACACTGTAAATGGACTCCATGACAGCCGCATTTACCTTTAAACATGCAGCTGGTCCGAAGTCTCTCAGGATGCCACAGAAAGCTTCCACTGCTGTGTGGAACATAAATTATGCATGAAGCCTCTACAGCTGATTTCACTCATTAGCAATCCACTGCTTTCCCATGTGAGTGTTTAAGCTTTAAAGACAGCAGACATGTTGAACTTGTATATTGAAAACATGCACTTCTGCAGGTCCCTGACAGAGGCTTGATAGCTCACAGCGAGTCTGGGAGTCGAAAAACTCCCCCTTTCTTTTTTACTTTTCTTGTTAGGCTACAGCCACATGCAGGGCAGAAATCTGTTGCTAATTTTCTCTCTTTCTTCAAATGTGTGTGCACGTGCGTGCGGGTAATTTTCTGCTTTTAGGAGTTGAGGAACGTGAGGCAGAGGCAGGCCCGGCACGCCTAGTGAGACGAGCTAACACAGCCCAGTCTGTGCTGTGTACTTTACTGTATTGAGTTCCCCTTGGAGTATATAGGGTATACACGAGAGGGGGGCCCATGCTTGCACTCACACAGACACACACACTCACACACACACGCCAAACCCCAGAGCGATCATGTCCAATTTGCAGGTTGGGTTGAATGTTTGATGCAGGAGAAACGAGCGCAGCTGCCAAGAATAACACCACGGTTCGAGCAGGATGACCATTAAAAACACTGGTGAAATTAATCATATTCAGGATTTTGTGGCATTTCGGCAAATTAATCGGGGATTTATACCACAGGGGGTTCCAGTGCTCTGCTTCAGGGACTTTGGACAGGCCTCATGACCAGTAACAGGTGATTAAACCTGTGACCTTTTGCTCAAAAGGCAAGCAGACCCAGAGAAAGGTAGATATAAAAAATAAGAGAAACAGATTACAGAAAAAATGTTAGAAAATGAGGGAAAAAGTGAAGAATGTGTAAGGTTAGCATGTAAGGAATAAGGCCAAATCCCATTTCAAATTTACCCTTTCACCTCAATTTGGATGTCTCCTTGCCTCTTGAAACAGTTACAATGGACAGTGGTTGAAAACTTCCTCTATGAAATGGGACAACCAATGGGACGACAAGTGTCGCCAGACATTGCAAATATGTTGTCTTATACAGTGGTGATTCTCTTACACGGGCTACAGGCAGCCTTTTTCTGTTGGCAGGACATTCAGGATTCATTCACAACTTAACACCTTAAAACCTGAGCAAATGGGAGCAAGGCAATGAGCAACGTCACAAAAAATTTCCCAAAATTAGCAAAGACTTAGTAAAAGTTATGATAAAATGACCTAAAAACAATAGCATGATACATACATAACACGTCGTCAAAGCATCACACCCATTCTGTGTCCTGTTCATTTTGCCGCTGTTACTACCTCCGTGACAGCTTAAGGCTGAGATCACTCTGTCCGCCCATTCTGCAATCGTACCTTATATGTGTGGGGCGGCATGATATTCCCGCCTTGAACAGGCAGCATGAAAGGGGCTAAAAGGGGCTTCTGAAAGACCTCCGTTAGGAGGGCCATGTAGCTGTTACACTTCACCCTATCCATCTATTCCAACAAGAATAGGGACCCCTACCCCTCGACCACAACGTGAAAAATTGAGGGTTAAGAGTTGTATTGGGATTTGGACAATATGTATGAACGAAAGGGTAATAAAGTGACAAAGGTTAAACCCTGGAGTTAAAATGAAAGGATGAGAAGAGAGAAACAGGATGTTAGAAAAGAATAAAAGACAGCTGAAAATATATTCAAAGCCATGACTCAAGTTTGATTTACAAAGTGAGAAAGACAAAAACAAGGCGCAACAGTTGGCACAGAGAGCAATAACATGTAAGTGTGTGAGAAAAAGGGAATTATTGAGTGTGTGAGAGTAAGAAAATGCATCTGTGTGTATGTGTGTCGGTTTATATCTGTGATGAGTCTACATCTGGGGAAGATGAAACAGAACAAGGGATGACACAGGGGAGGAAATAAAACAGAGACAGGATGGAGAGGAGATGTGTGCTGCAGAGAAGAAAAGAGGGAAAGTTAACATCTGTGATGACTGAAGGAGGCAGGAGAGGAGGTGGCCTGTATTCCAACTTCAAACTACACTCAATTATAACCTTGTACAGAGTGACATTTGGCACATTTACACTAAAAAAGGACAAAAAAGACTTTGAATGCCACATTTTAAATTAAAGTGACTGAGAGTGGTGTTGACAGACACTGTTTTTCCATAATGCAAAGCATAACAGAAAGGAAGGAGCTACTCACAGCTGCAAGAAAATGGAAAAAACAATGTTACAAAAGCGCTGAAGTAATTCTTGTTTGTGTGTTTAATTATTTCTATTTGCCAAAAAAGTACTCTGTGAAATGTATTCATAAAAGTGAAAATGTACAGTTTAGATGCATTATACTGAAAGAAACTGTACATAATATAAAGTTTTTAATTTGTCGCACCCATTGTATGTCTCTTCTAAAAACATAAAACAACAAGATTTGTTTCGAAATGATTTCAACACCAGCAATGTTAGCAACTCCTATTTAATCACCCCAGGAAGAACAAAACAAGACAATTGCAGGTTAATAATTAACTTCACTTCCTTAAATGTTAAAGAAAGCCCTATACAGGAGGGCAAACAAATCTCTAGTCAACTTTTCTCAACTCCGGTTAACTTGTACTGACTGATCTGAGCCACTAACTTTACTGCTGGTGATTATTTTTTGGTGACCTGCATGTTTTCACTTTCCTTCAGGTGACAGAGAACATCATCTCCAAACAAACCTTCATAGGTGAGTTTCTCTTTCTACTTCTCACACAAAGAAAACAAAGCAACAAACATGTCTGACAGTCCTTCATTTCCTCTCCTTCTCAGAGGCCAGAACTATGCCTCGCTCCTTCAACAACACGGGGTCAAAGTTCATGACCTCGGTGGCCCAGAGGCCATCCGCCCACTTGACCCTCAGAGACACCAGCTCACAAGGTGAGACATGTTTGTCAGGGGTTCGACTGGTTTATTTTTAGGTCAAGGGTTTAAGGAAGAGACAAAAGTAAAGTAAACTGAAAAATCCAAGAGGCTGTTTTTTGATTGTGTGTTATCACGTATTTCAGGATTAGATGTTTATTAGCTTAGGTTTATGACAGCTGGAATACACCTTTTTTTATTGTGTGTGAAGCAATTAAACCATAAAGAACGAATGCAATAAACAGTATTCACTCCTTGCCTATATATGTCTGTCTGAATGATGCAGACATCTGGAGGGAACAACAGTAAAACACCAAGTGTGCTGATTTGTGTGTATATGCGGAGAAGCATTGGTAAATAACACTAATAACTGCTGGAGTGAGGCATTTATTATGTTATAAAACTTCCCTCAAAAAGCTTTGCATTACTGCTTTAGGAGGAGAAATGTAAGACTCAAGCGATGATGCATGACAGCAAACATTTGAGTGTGGATAGTAGGAGCAGCTGTTGTAAACGCACAAAATATTTTTCAAATTGCATCATCTCTCTGTCAGTGCACATGCCCTATAACATAAACTCAGGATCTGCCAGATAACTGAAATGTAATTTATCTTCCCTTAGGGAACAGGCTGCTCGCTGAAATAAACCCCTTAATCATTAATAGAAGGGCAAGCTGAGGAGCGTAAAAATTTAGTTTGCTGTACAAAGGATCAATTCAGTTAATTTATCAATTAAGTTATTTATCTGCGCAAATTCCACCTTAATCTCAAATATGAAGTGTTTAGTTGTACATTAAATGCTTCAGATTCCTTTTATCTGACCTTCTACTTCAAATAAATGTCACTTCCTCCCAGAGGCTTTTCCTTGGGAAAAAATAAGCTCTATGAACTGGCTCGATCACAAGGTATATCAATGTGTGCGGCAGTTTAACAGATATTTATTAGGACAGCGTTACCGGTAAGAAAAATGTGTTTTTCATGTGTGTGTGTGTGTGTGTGTGTGTGTGTGTGTGTGTTGACCAGACCTTTGTATCATTACATCTGAGACTGGCGTGTGAGCTGAAGGGTGTTGACAATCTGGCAAAGGCCAACTGATGTTATTTCCATTGAGTTGACAAAGGGAGAGGATGGTGTTGTGTAGGTGCGTGTGTGTTTGTGTGTGTGCGTGTGTGTGCGTGTGTGTGTGTGTGTGTGTGTGAGTGTAGGCAAGGAGGAAGAAGGAAGAAAGGGTGAGGTTCACACATTCAGTCTGGATTTCTCATAAGGAAATACAGCAGCAGGAGACTTTGAGGGCTGACTTTTGATGGGTTTTTTTTTTCCAAAAAATCCTATAATCTTTAAGTTGGGTGAGGGACATACTGTGTTTGCCAAGCCAGAGCATAACCACACACACACACACACACACACACACGTCTACAAATCTGAAATATGATAGAAAAGTAGCTATGATGTGAGCAATTACTGTACTGCAGCTGAAACATCCTGTAGGTTTTCCTATGTTGCGTCTGCGGATGTGAATGACTCGACAGACTGAGAGCCGCTGGTGTGCGACTCATCCTTCCTATTTTTCTTCTCACCACTCTTTTCTCCTCCTCACCAACAGGGTTCCCTCCCTACCCGATCCCCACGCCGGGTCTCCACCAGTCCTGTCGCCATGTTGTCCGCACATGGGCCAATCAGAGCTTTGGAGCTCATCTGCACAACATGACCCTGTCCAACGGGAAGCTACGAGTGCCTCAGGATGGGCGGTACTATCTGTACTCACAGGTGATCATACTATAATTTCAGTATTCGACAGTATTCGTATTTTTTTGTGTAGATTTTAAACAAACTTGTGTCTCTTTCCACACAGGGATTTTAACAATAAAACAAAAAAAATATTGTTTACTATAGAATCACTACTACAATTGCACATATATATTTTTTGTTAAATTACAGGACTGCTGAAGTCATGCTAGTTATGGTGATGAATTTACAACTTGACTTCATGTTACGTAAGGCAAAAAACATGCCCACACCTTTGCACAACCCTGCAGGAGGGTGCTTCTTTGCAGGAATTTGTGTGAATTCAGCTTAAGCGAATGCTTCATCCTGTCCGCTTGGCTTCTCTGCTCTGTGTGTGTGGTTCGCAAATGTGCCCCTTTTCAAACCCATTAACCTGCAGCTCACATCTACAAAACAGAGGAGAGAGATGGCTGGTTGCTACATTTTTACAGAGTTCAAACCATTCACTGTTATTGGCCGGGGGCTGCACACAACTGCCCAAAGGTTTACACCAAGAAACACCCCGAACAAACCAAAATATATCAAGAAAATAGGAACATTCTTGTTCGAGTCTATATATTGTTTACTGTCTTTTTAGAGAAATCATGTGTTGTATGTTTTTATATGACAAACAAGATCTTGAAGAAAAATACTGCTCAAATATAGAAAAACTATGCTTTCTTGGTTACATTTGTTAAAGTTCTAAATTAATTCATGTTTTGAATTTTCCAGCAACTTAACTAATCACATAATCATTAAAGCATTGATTTAAAGTACCTCTCAGTGTTTTAGATGCATGCTTTTTAACATTTTGCTTCATTTTGATCATTTCTCTGTTCTGCCTCCTCTAGGTGTATTTTCGTTATCCATCCCCAGCAGCCAGTGACGGAGACCAGCGCAGCGTCAGCCACCAGCTGGTGCAGTGCGTCTACAAGAAAACCTCCTACCCCAGCCCCATACAGGTATGTTATCCCTCTGCACTACACACTAAACAGAGTACATCTACTTTGCCTGATAAAGACTTTTAAACAACTTTTTTACCTTAATTTTCACTTGTGTCCAGCTCCTGAAGGGGGTGGGAACAAAGTGCTGGGCTCCAGACGCCGAGTACGCCCTCCACTCTGTCTACCAGGGAGGACTGTTTGAGCTGAGGGCTGGCGACGAGCTCTTTGTGTCCGTGTCGTCCCCGACGATGGTCAACGCGGACGATTCCTCCAGCTACTTCGGCGCCTTTCGCCTGGACCTCTGAGAGTAAAATATGGAAGAAAAAAAAGGAACAGATGAATAAATTGGTGGGCTGGAGACAATGAGTTAGGGGCCTTTGGAATATCCGTTTATTGGAAAAAGTGTCATTTAGGCAGAGTTGTGGGATGTGGGCCTGGATCCTCAAAGTTTGCTTGGATACACTGAAGGATGGAAAAGATTGAAGGCTTCGCTTGAGTGAAAGAGAAAAGAGCGGATTTCACTCCCTCACTCTCCGTTAGGCGAAACCTAACTGTCGAGGGCAAGATATACAAAGATACATGTGCAATCACGCGAAAATAAATGCGAGGATATCAATTTTCTGCTGACTTTCGGGGGAAGAAATCGCCTTTTGGATGTCAAAAAGAGAAGTAAACCACAGAAAAACATTTAAAACCTTCCTGTCAGATGAGAATCGCCCACATAATTAGGCCACCCTGGTGCCTGTACCCCAAAATAACATGAATCTTAGTATATCTCGCATGCCAGCAGCCTTTTTGCGGGAAGCAATTGGACCCCTCAGATTTGGATTCAAGACCGAAGAATGTACAAATGATAAATCCTCTGCATCCAAGATGTGAGGAAGGACTGTGGAGCGGTAGCAGAAGAAAGTCAAATAATCAAACCAAAGCAAAAAAATTGTGGAATATAACTTTTTTACAGCGTGCCATGAGAGTACTGTACATATGAATGGCTGAGAGTGAGATGTAGACAATGAACTGTGGTAATTTTTAAAGTAATTCATATGTATTTTTTACCGTGACTGGACTTAAAACCACTTGGATTTTACTGAGGCCTCTCTACAGTACTAGAACTATGGATTTTATGCAAAGACATTTTTAGAGGAGATTGTTTCTTTGTACTGGACACAGCAATAAGACTGTGAGAAGCATTATAGAACGCCTTATGAACAAAGCAGAAATGAAAGCAAGGAGGAGGACGAGGCAAACTTTTGTAAATGCCAATAAGAGTGAGCTCAGCAGAAGATAAAAGGAAAGAGAGCGAAAGGGGCTGACAGTGGTATGCAGCCCGACCTGTCTGTGTTGTTGATCTCTCTTCTCTGTTTCACTTTCCCTCGCAATCTTTTGTCTCGTAAAGAACTTAATATCTTGTCTTTCTTGTCAACCCTGTGAAGCTGCATTCAGATTTAATTTAAGGATAATGGTTATGCAATCAACCAGAAAACACGCATGGGAACGCGAAGGCACACACGTGCAGACTAAAACACTAAAAACACTTGCAGAGCACAGTGTTGGTGGTTTTCAAATCAAAAGAAAAAGGTCTAAGTTGCATAAAACACAGTTTTCTCACGTTTCAACCTGCGTCACACACATATACTCACTAACAAGTTGTTTAAAGACTTTGATATCTAAAACAGTTTTCACTTTTGCACCAAATTGTGCAGCATTTTGATTAAGACATTATTTGTCCTGCAAATCACTGATACCAGTTGTTTCAGAGTTTTATCACAACCCAGAAAATAAAAGTTGGTCCACTGGAGAATTGATGGCACACACACACAGACACACACACACACACACAAATAAAATCTGGACAATAAAAGAGAATGACATGAAATTGGAGCAAACTTGCTGTGTTGATAAATTAATAATTGGTCATGAATTACTTTCCCTGTGTTACGTTGAGTTTGTGACAAAATCTTTGTTTTTCTCGCATGCCTCTGGTGCACAAAGAATCCAGAAATGTAGAAAATTGTTGATTGTTTTTTTGTAATAGGGGTTCAAATTTAACAATTGGAAACATTATATCAAAACAGCAGTTTACAATTTTGCACAGTAATCGTGCATAATAATCTAATTCTAACCTATGCAGTCATGATCTTAGTACTTCCCAAACAGATGCATTTTCACTAAAAATCTTATTAAAACATTTCTGCATAAACAGTCTCACACACGGAAAAGAAGTTCGCCGGAGCAGAGTTCAGACATGTGCCTGCCAGACTTATTGTTTGTATGTTTGAAGTGTTTTAGAAAATACAGTTGGAACAAAAATGCACGTGTTTGGGAAGTACTGAGCATACAACTAGATAAACGAACCTTGGATTATATTGCATGAGTGGTGTGAGAGTTTGAAAATGGATGTTTGGATGATAGTTTTGCAGGCCCCTTTTACTCAGAAAATTTCCCCCATTTTGGATTCTTCTTTTACTGTGAAAGCATGCAGTAAAAAAAAGGTCTTTGTCATGGAGTCAGCGTTACATGGGGTGAATAACTGATATACAAATCATCATTTTGTGAGTGAAGTATTCCATTAACTAACAAAAAATAGCTTGACATTTTGGAAAAGATACTTATTCTCTTTCTTGCCAAGAATTAGATGAGGATGAGTGCTAAACTGGTGCCAAAGAAAAAAACAACAGCTAGTCTTGTTAAGTTAAGCTACGCTAAACCATTTGGTGTAAACATCCTCCTTTTGCTCTTTGCATGACAGCATAGAAGCATTGTTTCCCAAAATGTTGAACGATTCCTTTAATATTCAACCGCTAGCCACCTGTTAGCCAGATAAAACTTTTTGCTAAATATGTGCACATCTTGTACTTTCAGACACAACAGATGAGTCCCTCCAATGTGGCTGCCAGTCAACTGGACACACTGATACACACACAAGCAAACATTTTTGCGCCGGAAACACATACATGATGCAAAGTCCCGTTCATCAAGTTCCTCAAGCGAGCACAGAAAAAGGTTACTTTAAGAATGACGCACAACAGATTAAGTAACAAAACACAGACACACACGAAAGTTTTTAAAGCATCAAGAGCGGATATTCACAGACATAAACCATGCACCGACCAGCGCAGACTTAACCCCTGCACGCCTTCTTCTCTGGCACGCACATCTTTGCACTATAAAGGAGATACACACATCACCTCACACCATATCCACAGGCCAGTCCGTGCTCTGCAGACACACACATCATCCAGTGTCACGTCCAGGGTAAAGACACAAATACACACACTCATTTATCCACACTGTCTAGCCTCCCTGTGCCATCTGGTAGCTGTCAGAGATCAGTCGGCAAGCATGCAGGGAGTGTTTGTGTGCACTTGTGTTTTTTCAAAGGGCTCGGTTCACATTGACAATTCATAAAATGAGGTCAAACTAACATATACACTTGTCTTTGTTTGTGTTCCTTCATTTGTTTTCCCTGAGAGGAGAGGATTTATAAACTGACACACACATTTATAAGGTGACATCCAGGCTAAGCCCATCCTTCTCACACTGTGGTTCACACACACCTGTGTATATACTCTATGCAAGGCCACGTAATGCTTTGAGGTTTGTTAGCGAAGCTATGAAAACACAACAACACATCCTGGTTATTTTTCCGTGCAAAGCGTAAAAATTGAGGGCAAATTTCATTTTGTGTTTGATTGCTGTTTTAGCTGCTTTTTTGCTGGGTGGCATGCACCTGGTCACGTTTCGGTTTCTCAGCCCACCAGCACTCCATCACATCACACATACCGAACTCGCCCTCCCTCTGTA
The DNA here is from genome assembly GCF_008729295.1 of Plectropomus leopardus. NCBI lineage: Eukaryota > Metazoa > Chordata > Actinopteri > Perciformes > Serranidae > Plectropomus > Plectropomus leopardus. The sequence continues at coordinate 13,965,683 of NC_056485.1, read as the reverse complement.
AACTTGAGCCTTAGCCAGTTTGTTATCCAGGGTGAACTTCAACAATCATGTGGCCTTCTCTTTCTTGCACTCCGACCAACACAAACAGACCACTGAAGCAGCTCCAGCCACGATGATAATGCAACGCACACACTCATATCACAACAGCCTACAGTAAATCCCCGGGCCAGCTGGGAAAATTTTTGAATTGAATGTGTCTGAGGAGTGTTTGTACTGGACAGTTTTGTAGCTGTGAACATGTGTAGCACATTGTTGCAAAGAAAATAAACAAATATTTGAACTTTCTCTGTGTATGTCGAGATTTACAGTATTGCAGTGTAGTGATGTAGTGAGCAAAGAGAACAACATACGGTTGTAAGCACGGTTTTTGACCATCTGATCTGTATATTTCAACACTTATGGTTAACTTGTGGTTATGTCAAGGCACAAAAAAACACTTGGTTATGGTGAGGAATAGATCCTGTTTTGGCTTAAAATACTTAGTTTTTGGAACCACAATTGCAAGTGGAAATGCTAAGTCTCACAAAAAATGTGGTTTTTGTGGCACGATCTCAGCTGAAAACGCCACTGCTAACTCACTAAACAACACGTGGTTTTGTGCCAAAATCAGGACTGGAAAGACCACCAATGTCTTGTTAAAAAATCTGTTTCAGTCGCACAATCACAGCTGGGCATACTGCCATCTCTTGCTAACCAACAGATGGTTTGGGTGCCAAAATCATGCCTGGAAATGCTGCAAATGTCCCAGTTTTTGGTGGTAAAATCACAGCTGGAAATGTTACCAATGTCTTGATAAAAAAAAATCTCTGTTTTGTGACACAGCCACAGCTGGAAATGCCAGCAACGTCTCGCAAAACAATATCCGGGTTTGGTGGACAATTCCAGCGGCATATGTCACCTATGTCTCACTAAAAACATGGTTTTAGTGGTACAATCACTGTTGCAGATGTTCTGATTGAAAACACCTGGTTTTGGTGCCACAGTCACGACTGGAAATGCCACTGATGTCTCACTAAACAACACCCAGTTTTGGTGGCAAGATCACAGCTGGAGATCATGCTTATTTCTTGCTTAAAAAACACCTGTTTTTGTTGTTTGTCGGTCTGCAGTGGTCTGAGGCTCGGCATCCATCTCACTTAGGTGTCATGCCATTCACAATACCCCTCACTCGATGATGACAAAGTCAGCTCATACAGAAGTAATCATAATAATGTCACTTTCAAAACACTGATGATATATATGAAACAAACGTAACATATTCATGTTTTGCAGAAACGTACAATGACAACATTTTCTCCTTGCGAATGGGCTGTTTTTACACATCTAAGTCGTAAAAAAAATTTATTTTGAAGTCATTTTGATGACTTTTTTTTAAATATATGGTTATGAATTTCACAGTCGTGTAGCTTTTACAACACTTTACGAACATTGGATGTATATAATCTATAATCTAGTTGTTCCTAAACTGGATGTCAGGACACCTCAAATTGGTCACAAGAGGAATCTGAGGGATTACAAAATAACAAATGGGAAAGGAAATAGAAAAAACAAAGATATACTAGATAAATTAGTGTTTGTTTCCGGGGATATCCTCTTCTTCCCTCTTCTTTGCTTTGTGTTTTGTAAAATATTGGATACACCTGTGAATACAGTTGCAAGCAGACGCTGCTTTAATTTAAAGTGGTAATGTGCCAAAACGTTAGGGAACAAACTGATCTAAATGTTATTTTAAACTAGACTTCAATTTCCCCAAGTTCATGCTCATAAAGGACGCATACGCCCTGCTGAAGACAGTGAAAGAACCCCACAGTTCCTGGTCTGCAGCCGACTCCTGACCTTTGACCTCCTTGTGCAGCAGTTGGCCTAGACGTGAAGAAAATGCCTCCAGAGATCCATAAAGTATCCCACTGTTGCAAATAATTGGCAGTTCTGCTGGAATTGAGACCAAAGATCATTTTGTTAACGTCTCATGACTCCAGCTGCTTCGTTAATTAAATTTTTGGATTTTAAATGTTTGTCATCTGGAGCACCCTGCAGAGTGAGCTTCCCGCAGAACTGTCACAAAATGTCGTTTTCTGTTCGATAGTAAATAAATAAGCTACAGGCACACATGCTGTTTTAGTGCCATGCTCTGTTTGCTCTTTAACACATTAAGTATGTGGCCATGTCATCCCAAATCATCGAAATAATTGGAGATGTGTAAATCAAAAGCTGCAAAAAACACAGTTCATCATCAAGCAAATTCAGCAATTAAAATATAAAGTGTTGCACTAAAACAGAGTTTTTATTGTTTTGACTCTCTACTCTGGCTAAAACTAACAAGCAATTAAAGTTACAAGAAAATCACCTAAAAAAATGAAAACTATTAACGAAATGACCATTAAAAAGCGCTAAAAATAAACAAAATCATTTTATATATGTATATATCAGAGTTATGAATGTAGTTTTTCAGAAATTTCCCTATTTTGTCTATAATAATGAATAATCTCCCAACAGCTAATATTCAAGTAACCTTCATGTTACCTTTTACGATTTGTTTTTCTTTTTTTCCCCCCAATTTTCTTGCAAAGTTGCTCATTGCCTTTTTCCCATGTTTTCAGTAGAAATGTCACAGATTCCGGATGTTTAAATGCTTCTGAAAGGCGTCTGAACCCAGCGCAACAAAACTAATGTCAATCCAGGGTCTAAAGGGTTAAATCGCGAGGTGCGTTTGTTTTGGAGAGGAAGAGACCTCTGCGGATAATTCGGCGCCTGATGAAAACCTCCTGGATTATGAACACTAAAGGATCTCTAACGAGTTAACGTTAGATATGAGTAAATCCTACACACTGCTCCTTTAACACATCCATATTTGGTGAACCGTATAGGAGTTTTTACGACCAATCTGGAATATCTCGACTGACCATCTAACCTCAGTTATTTACTTGCGGAAGACCAGATTGAAGGCAGAAAACCACTGAAACAAGTGAGAGAGACGCTTGCAACAATGCAATGTATCACCTAAGTGGTCATAGACCTCAGAGTCACTGACAGGATTTACGAACAAAATACTTACTAAAATAACTTAATCTAAGTTTATATTAACTTCTCCAATTACTTCCAGTCCCTGAACATTCAGAGACTGTGAAAAAATATGGCTGCAATTCTAACAGTGTTCAACCGATGTGGATGTAAACACCCTCAAATTAAAGACTGTTTTATTTCAGATTCAGTGTGCTGGAGGTCAGAGTTAACAAACTGCACTGAAGTCTCCAATTTCCATGAAAACTCATAAAGAAACAGGAGGAAAATTCAAACAAGCACCAAAATTTCCATTCAGATCCAAATCCAGGACCTTTCTTTTTGCTAACCACTGCGCGGCCCAAAGAAATTGCAACCAAGGGGAACAAATTTGATTTTAATTCATGTAAGCAGTGCACTGAAACATGCATGATAGAGAGGAAAACAGCTAATTAAAATCAGACCAGCTGGACAAAAGAGCCTATAGGAGTGTCATTGTATATATGTGAGCAAGGAAGTGTGTGTATGTGTGTGCAGTGATATTTGAAACTAACAGTTAGTGGTCTGCTGTGAATCCAATGTCACAGCCCATACTGCTAAACTTCTGTTTGTCTTAATAAATAATGCCCGTTTTTCACATTTATGTAAAATATTCTTTGTGTCATTACGTCTTGTGTGCGGCTCGGCACAAAGGTGGTTTTCCATTTCTACAGTTGTGTTACCTTAAAAATCGCCAGGCCACGAGTTGCACACATTGTTCATCATTTGTTCTCCATTAGAGCTGGAAAAAGATACTGAGCACTTACTGTGAATCGTACATAAATCAGCACTGAGAGCAGTTTCCAGCTCTGTGCTGTTTAGAGTCCAATCCAAGAACCCTGCTGTGTTTATATTTTGAATAATAGTGCGGCTTGCTGAACATAATTATATATTTCCAAGGGAAATTCATCAAAATCCCAGTTTGAGTTTGACAGACTGGTTGTCCAACAACAATACTTTCTTTTGCTTCAGCTTTGGAGAGGCTGGGGAAAAAAAAACACCAATCAACCACTGTTGGTTACTGGTGGTAAAAATGTAGCTCAGAGATTTATCTACCAACGTTTGTCTGTAATAATTCAACTGTCAAACGTACCCTGTGGATTTTCTTTATTAACAAAGTTATGTTCACATTTATTGTTTCTCACCAAAGTAAATTGTGTGTATCTTTTAAGACAAAAACAGAATCCATCTCCAGAATCCAACCAATTTTTTAATACATTTTAAACCTTCGGTGTTTATATTTATGTTTGCCAACTAACATCCTTCAACTGTCTCGGCTTTTTCTGGTGCATTGTTACATTTCTTAGCAAAGGATAAAAAGATCTCACTCTGATATTGTATTTATAATTCAATTACTGTTCCTTTTTGGTTGTTCAGCTTTGCCCATTTACTATTTTTTTTGCTATAAAAGCAGATCAACAGGTCCTCCAGGTGCAACTGGAAAATTACATTTCTTCTGCCTCCACATATGCTCCAAAAACATGTGCAGCTTATAAAATTTATTGTTGCTAAATAGCAAAAATGACTAGCAAGAAAAGAGATAAATCCACCCCCCAACTGTTAGTGGTGCGTTCAACGCTTGGACCGTGACAAAAGCGCTGTGACATCATGCTGCTAGCATTGATATGGATCACCATATTAACTCATCAGGACCAGATTACCAACACTTACTCACACTTTAATGTGTTCCTGTTGCCAGTTTTTAAAGAGTGTGACTAAATGAAAAACAAAGTTTTTGTCAGCGTAATCACATTTGGCTAACTTATAAAGTTCGACCACCGAAGGACGGAAAATGCAATCCAGACCTCAAGCCCTCCAGAACATTTTATTTCAGAATAAAAGAGAAAAACATAATTGGCTTTGTGAAAACATACTTGGGAATCTAATCTTAAAGTTAAATCAAAGCCTAAAGCATAAACATACTCAAAAAGGGGGCAAGAACTTAGACAATAACTCACATGGAGTACACAATGAGTAGTAACACATGTCACAAATGCAATTTTAAACCACTCAGACATCAACATCCATACCTTGTTTGCTGCAGTTTTACTGCTTAATTTAATTTCGGCTGCTGACAGTTTCTCAGCTGTTTCAAAGATTTCAACAAGCAACTGAATGCTCAGATTTCAATTCTCAGAATCGTTTCCTTGACATTTTTTCCAGTTATTATTATATTTTTTTTGCTCTTAATTTTTTATCTGCTAATATGAACTTAATTCTGTTATCCACATTTTACTAACATATTTATTGTATTTTGAGCTTTGAGTTAGGTTTGAGTTATATACAGTGTTATTGTATCATTTGGGTTTTAACGGTGTTAATGTACTTAATTTTGGTTATGTCATAAGGGGGCAGAGGAGGGGCTACATGGGTTTCTGAGATCTTTTATACTGTAAAACTTTCTTATCTGGTAAGCACTGTGTGTTTAAGCTTGAAAACTTGCCGTATTCATACAGATTAATATATTATTTTATTATAAAAACATGGGTAAAAAAATGCCTCAAAGGGTCACAAGAGCAGTTTCTGAATATGAAATACGGATACGGTGTGTATTTCTCTGTGGACTGACCCTTTTGATACTCTCATAGTATTTATATAGCACCTATACCTGCTTTATATTAAAAAGAAATGGAAATCAGACTTTTTACAACATGGGACCTTCGAAATAAATTATTTTGGGACCAACTTTCCAAAACAGTCCAGGCAGCAGCTGTGATTGACTACAGGCGCTCTCTCAACTTAAAGTTTGGCACCATAATCATACGCTAACATGTGTGTTACTGTACCGACAAGTAGTCCCCCAAGCCATTTAAATAACAAATGTGTTTTTAATCAATTGGCCTAGTTGAAAGGTTAATCCAGAACTGGAGCACACCTTTGGTCTGTGTCTTGCAGGAAATTTGGTTTCTGGGGAAATCCACTAATTTGTGAAAAATGCAGAAACTGTCAGTACGTTTGACCCCATGTGAATCTACCATGTCTGTAATTTGTCAAGTAAAAATTCCAGCGCAAATTGCCAACGATAATTTTGTAAAGATGGAGGTCTCATGATAATACTGCTCTTGTGCAAACTGAGCTCAAATCGACTGCAGCTATAATTCGGCTTTGGCAGGATTTTTTTTCATTTTAATTCTGTGTAATGTGAATGCAGGAGTGAAATAAATAAAGGAAAGTTTTATATTACAAATAGTGTGCCTCTCCATGGAGACCAATGAAGAGGAACAAAAACAGAAAATGTTAGAACACTTTATCCACGTGTTTCATTGTTTTGTAGTGACTTGGGAAACAAACAATTTCTATGAAATGTGTTGTGAATTTCAGACTTGGCTTTATTCTATCGCTGCCATTCAGTTCAGAGGGTAGTTCATCATTATTATACAAAGTAACATCATAAATATCCCCTACAAATAGGTCTCAAACCTTTGAGCCCTCTGCTGTTTTCTCTGCTTCTAACTCCATTTATTTACAAGCTTAAAACATAGTCACTGCATGTCTTACTTTGGCATTATACTAACAAAGCAAGAGACACCTTTTAATAAATTAATACATTAAATTATTTATAAATTGAGGACTGTTTGGTTATAGATAAATGGCTTGGCTTCAGTTGATATGTCACTGGTACTATGCATGTTCACTGTCACTTTTTTTTGTAAAGATAAAAATTTGTTTTGCATGTTTGTGAGTTTTCAACATGCAGCAAATTCTGGAATATTAATGGATAAAGGAGAGTGTCTTTAGTGTTTAGAAATAAGAGTAATGTTATTGGGATATTTTTCAGTGTTCAGCAGTTTTGTTTAAAAAAAACTGGAAGAGTTTATTTTTTGTTTGTTTTTGTTATCGTTTTTAAATTTGAACAGACATGTTTCGAGTATTGTTACTACAGTTTCAATCCTGCTTTATAATAATTATAATACACTCGGTTTATAGAGCACTTTTCATGCAAGAGATGCAGCTCAAAGTACTTCATAATAAAGATGCAACACAAAAGCAAAAGGGACAATAAGATAATAAGACAGTTGATTATGAATCATGTAAGTGAAGGTAAAAAGTACAGAGAAGAGTAAATGAGAGATAAAATAATATAAAATATATAATAAGGACTGTATCAATAATGGACTTAGAGGATGTAGAAGGACGGCAGGTCAACAAGGTGGATGCATTTTTGTTGTTTCGCTATCAAGGGGGATGCATCCCCCCTCAAATCACCCAATGCAAACAACCCAGCAGTTTATAAAGGTGCTGAAATTAGCTCCACCTTCCCCAGCTGCAACATTTTCTGATGCTTTCTTGATGCTGACTTTACACACTAATGCATTAATCATAATGCAGTTTGGTTTTTTTTTGCTTGATGACTGCTTTTACTTTTAGCACTTTTGAGTATATGATATGATGATATGATGCTAAGTCTTTTGTAGTTTTACGTAACCTTTTAAATGTAGGACTTTTACGTATAACAAAGTATTTTACACTGTGGTATTACTACTGCTTCTGAGATAATGATTTTAATACTTCTTCCACCGCTGACTGCAATGTCCCAATAGCACAAGAAAAAAAGACTGCACAATGAGTCAGGCAATAACACTGGCCAACATTAGCCACCAGTCGTACCTGAACAGGTAAAACTGTAACAGCAGAGTGTGCATGCATCATGGGTGCATTTATTGCTTATCAGCTCATCTTTTAATTAAGAGAATGTGATATTTCTCCTAATTCAAACCAGAAACAGACAAGCTTAAAGTGTCTGATATGTTTAATAAAAATCATCCCTTTGCTAAAAAAAATTCAATCTTTACTAAAAGTTTAACATCATAAAGACTAAAAGCAGAACAATAGGAGGGAGCAGAGATGGAGAGTAGGTTTGGGGGCCAAAACTGCTTCGACATCTCCCTGTCAAACTCAGAACTTAAGTGTCTGTGGATCAGATTCTGTACTGTGTCAGAGACAGAACCAGCAGCTGTGTTTCTCTGGACCGAAGCCAAAAACACGTCAGTGGTCTTAACAATGTCAGTGTGTTCTTAGGCGTGTCGCTCTGGGTGTGCGTGGGTGTGAATGAATCGCAAAGCATCTGTAAGTTGGTTATGTTATGTATACAACAACACAAAATATCCACCTACCTCCTATCTAAGATGCAGCAGTTGCATTCGATGCCCTCTGATCGACTTCAATGACGTCGAGGAGCTCTACAGAGGGGGCAAAAAAAAACAATGTTCGTTAACATGTAAAAATCAAAATCATGCTAGTAAAAATGTGAATTTAATCCCTTAAATTTTGTTCCTGAGAAATCATGTTCATGAGGATGAGATTGGCAAGGTCACAGTGACCAATTAACAATCAAACTCTGATCACTTCATTGTTGAGATCCAAGTGGACATTTGTGCCAAAATTCTTTCAAGGCATTTGTGAGAGTTAAGAGTTATAGAGAATCTAATGGACTCAGGTCACAGTGACCTTTACCTTTGACTTCTTACCACCAAACTCTAATCAGTTGGTTGTTAAGTCCAAGAGAACGTTTGTGCCACATTTTTAAAAACTCTTATGGCGTTCCTGTGATATCATGAATGAGATAGCAAGGTCACAATAACCATTAACCATCAAAATCTAATCTGTTGATTGATAAATCCAAGTGGATGTTTGCGCCAAATTTGAAAAAATTCTCTCAAAGCATTTGTCACATATTGTGTTAATAAGAAGGGGACACACAATGTAAAACCCAGAAACATAATTGATTCAATGGTAAGGATAACATTTTAAAATGATAAGTTTATAAAACTATTTTGCAATGGCATACAGGCTTAAAAAAATACAACCTAAACTGTAACACAGCAGATTTTTTTCTCTGTGAAATGTGTTTTTCATTGGATGCACACAAAATAGCAGTTAAAGATATAAAGCCCTTCACATCTTACACTTACGCCTGTAGCCAATCGATCATCAGTTCATATGACCCACCCAGGCTTTTATTTTTCAATAAATAAAGAATCACATGTGGATCCACACCAAAGGCCGGGGTTAAGAAAGGACTTATGATGACTTGGTACATGCAGATTGACATACAGTTAACATTAGCTCTGGCTTAACTTAATGTCTTGCTGATGTTGAAATGGGTATTATCATAAACCAGATCCATGCAATCTACGCAACTCTCGGATAAAGTCAAAGCCACATAAAAAAGATACAAGAACTACTGCAACTTATCAAATAAACAAGCAGAGACAGGCTTGTTTTCATGTCCACAAAACACAATTAATACCAGGATGAAGTAACTGAGAGAGTAATACAGAGGGCTCACAAACACGCTGAAAAAGTGGTTTTTCCTCGTGATTTGGTGAACAAAGGGACAGTGTACGTAAAGAAGGTTCAGTTTTATTATCCTGCAGAGGAGATAAGAATGTGTGTAATTTAAGCAGAGTATGTGCACGTGTGCGTGTCCTCCGCTGCACAGGCAGCGTGTAGATACATCCATGATAACGTCACACGAATTAAACATAAACTGGAACAAGAGAAGTGTGTGTGTGTGTGTGTGTGGAAGATGAGGAAGATGTGTGTACATGTGAATGATTGCATCTTAAGTTATTTTTACTCATGCTGTATACATAAATGAGATTTTTACTATTGGAAAAAGTGACTGTTGCTCTGTCAAGGTCTTGCAGTTATTATGTTGCACATCCCACTGACTAATTATTTTTCAAATCCTGCACAACTGTATAGCTAATTCTATTCTGAAACTACTATATTTAACATATTTTTTATGTAATAGTACTAAAAAAATCTATTTATATTTAAGTTCTCGAGTGTTGCAGTTCTTTGCCTTATTTATCTAATCTATAATATCTTTATATGTGTATTTAATTTATGCACCAAAAACACAAACAATTCTTTAAGTGGAAACTACTTGGCAATAAACCTTTTTCTGATCCTGATAGCTCATCATAGGAATTTACATCTTGACTCAGCACTACAGGAGTTAATGGATGTGTTTGTATTTTAAGGCACTGTTGGGTTTGAATTATATACCTAATTCTTTATTGTGAAAGACATAATTTTATATAATTATTATTATTTTTTATACAATTTTTATTTATTTTTAACACTATGTCAAGGAGGGTGACAAGTTTTGCAAGAAAGAGGTTTTTTCAGAATTGCCTTTGCTAGATCATAAAAAGTAAATACTGCGGTTGTAGCTAGTTGAATACACAGACAAAAGCTCAGTAAAGGCTGGGCGGTGTGGCCAAATAATGAAACCTGTATTTTTTTTTCAACCTTAGTAATGATTCACAATTTTATTTTTGACTCACGGCAGTTGATGAAGTCATATATCTATTTTACTTTTTAATGAAATTAACCTGTTTGTGCATGTTGTATTAACTCAATTTTGACAACACAAACTTGAAAAATGGTGCAAAAGCAAACACAATCAGATTAATTCAATATGGTGTACTGTAAAATTTAATGTTAATGTTAGGTCAGCTCTGATGAGAGTCACAAACATGTTTGGCCCACTGCAGGTCTTTTGTCATGACTTAACCGGTCTCCGTCGACGATCTGTCATGGTCGAAACAACTTTTGCTTTTATTATGATTTCACTACTACAATAAAAGCTTTTAAATATTTCCTTCCTCGTTTTCTACAGTTCTGGAGTGCCTCGATTGCCTTCCTGTCTGTCCTGTTGTTTCCCTTTCTCCGACATAAGGTTTTAATCTACGTTTGATTGCACAGAGCAATCAGCAATCTCTTTTTTGAAAGTGCCGGCTCTTTTCCAAACAGTTTCCAGTAGTGTGAAATAAACCATGTGGCTCATCAGGTTAGTTGAGGTGAAAGGAGCATCTGTAAAAATGAAAGCTGACAGTGCAAACAGAAATCCACAGAGGCCAATCAAAAGATAGCGGAAAGGTTTATAAACCAAATGCAAACTACTGCTTAACAAAGCATTTTTGGATTATCCTCCTGCATATTCCTTCAAGGGAAATAATTTGTTTGGCAATAGCTTAGCGAAAAATAGTTGTGTTTGTGTTGCCATGAGTCTGTGAATGGATACGACACACTTGGATAATGCTGCACAGGGATTTTCAGAAAGTTTTTCCAGACGTTTTATCACCCTTTCGTTCCAAACTGGTGGGTCGCAGTCCAAAAGTAGGTCGCAGGTCCATTCTGAATGGACCACAAGTGACCCCTGAACATGCCAAGTTTGTAAAAACATACTTTCTTTTTTAGTACAGAGGTACAGACTTTGATAAGGGCCTCATTTATCAACAGAAACTATTTTATTGCCCTGTTCTTGGTATTAGTTGACTTATTAACACGGTGAAACCTGGTCTGATACATGTTTTCATATGCTGCATTCACAAGCATTTTAAATATTTGAAACTTGAGAAAATTGTTTAAATTCTTTCAAAAACACGGTAAAAGGGCAATGAGCAACTTACAAGAAATCACCAAAGGCTGACAAGAAAAATAACCTGAAAAAAGTAAAATTATATCATTATAATTATATATCTAAAATTATGTTACAGTGATACAAAGATTTTTAGCACTTACTTTTAGGTAATTTCCTTGCTTTTTTTACTTTTTTGTGTGCTAATTTTCAGGAAATTTCTTGTACCTTTACTAATGTCTTTTCTTTCATAAAATTGAATATGTCATAATTTATCTTATGTGTGGAACTAATGACAAAGTAGTGTATTTGCACTACTTGCGACATACTTTCACTTTTTGGGCACTCCGCTCTCCTTATGCCATTTGATAGAAAACCTTTTCTGGGACCACAGAGAGTCTAGGGAGTATTTTATTGCTTTAGGGTAAACTATTCTCTTAACAACCCAACATGTATTTTGAGATGCAAGACAAACAAATAACACTGTAATCAAATGCAACCATCACCTTCAGAAACACTGCATGCAACTAACAAAGGACGTCTGCTTTACTTTCAGGGCCCAGACGGACTTTCTGATTAATGGAGGCCATCGGTCATACTACACACTTTATCTACTTTTCTCTGACCCGCTGTGTTTTTATAAGAGTGTTAACAAAAAGACCTATTGGTTTTTTTAACCTGCCCCCCCCCCAAAATACAGAACCACCCTTCCTGACACAAACCACCCAGCCACCTACATACAGTGGTTATCTCCATATCAGCATTCTCCTCATACTGCACCCGCTTTCCCTCCGTCTCCCTTTCTCACATACATGTGCACACACACACACAGACACGAACACACACACACTTACACAACCCATCCATCATGGCGCTGTCACACACCCTTCATATCAACAGTGCTGCCGTTTTCTCCACGTCTCCTGCATTATTACCAAACACACTTTGTGTTTTCCTAAGAACCAGCCAGGAAATTAGTTTCATAAAGCTGCACTACGCGTGCGCACGCACGCATGCACGCACACAAGCATGCACGCACCCACCCACACACACACACACACACACACACACACACACACACACAAAACCCAAAACATCCTGAAGAGACTAAGTGGGGCCAGACAAGCGCTCAACCTGACACACACACACAGTTTTTTTAGGAGAACAATACTACTGTGTAAACCCTGCGGCCCCAACTACCGGCCATTGGGAATGGGAATTTCAGAATCAGTGGGAGTGGTGCGATCAGAATACCTTGCAGGGCACCTAAACAATGCAGTTATTCCTACAATAAAGCAACAAACATTATTAAGCCTTTGATAAGGTCTTTAAAGCAGCCCCCTCTTGGCACACAAAGGGTTTGTCGCAGGAAGCTGCAGGAAACAACCCGTGGAGAATGAGAAAATGAAAAGCCGTGTGGCTCAGAGCTGTTGCTTTTTCACACACACGTGAAGAGGGTTGTCATGGAAATCAAAGTTCCACAGTCGATTTGGAAATGGAGACAGTTCGGCGAGCAAAGATATCAGCTTCACTGAATGGATCTTATTGTGCACTGAACTGAAACGAAATATTCTATTTGAAAAATGTCTATTTCCATTAACAGGACACTTTCTAGTCAAATAAAATCACTATAAACTGAGAATTTTTGTAGAAGCTGAATAATGTTATCACTTGTTTGCATGAATCTTGGTAAGAGAGGCAGGTAAAGCAGAGATAACTACTCAAACATGATCAGAAAAAGGAGTATGAGGCAGAGAAGGATCAAGCAGGTGAGATGACAAGAGGAGCTACTAATAAATCATCCTTTACAGACGGCTGCTGATGTTTTTGAATCAGCGTGCATGCATATGTTGGCCAATAAGCAACAAGAAATAGCAGTACAGAAATGCCAAACATTTTAAATACGTTACCAGTTAACAACGCACAATGAAGTGTGCCAAAATTCAATAAACTATTACATACTGTAGTTTATCCACCAAAGAGAACTGACGTGTTTATTTCTCCAAAAAGCCCCACTCAGTACATCATCAAAGTCAATATTCTATTATTCCAAAAACTAACTAACTAAAAAAATAGTGAATCATTATCGGATAATTTAAAGCTGAAGTGATCAATATTTCTATGTAAAGAATGGATTAAATGATTGTGTATAATGTGAACATGGTAGTCTCTCAGTGCTTTTTGTTTGGATTTATCCACAAAATGTTACTGTTTTGATTCACTGTTTCTGCCCTAAAAAACTTATTTCCAGACGCAGCAGAAGTTTTCAACAAAAACAAAACAAAATAAAAAAAGCTTTACAAACACAGATCACTTGCAAAAAGATTTCTAAATTCACAAGAAAAGTTACTAAGGGATTAACAGGATTATCTCAGAATTATGAGAAAAGTTATAATGGACAAAAATTTCTGCTCTGTTTTTGTGAACTAACGTAATTATTATCTCATAACTCCAAAAGAAATTTAATGTGAAAAAATATTCACCCTGTTTTCCTTTATTAACCAGAGTATTATCTAAGAATTCTGGGAAAAAAAATAATTAAAAAAAATACTGGCTCTATTTTTCTTAATTAATAAGATTATTATCTCAAAATTATGAAAAAAAGTGAAAAAAAATATTTTACCTGTTTTCTAAATTAACAAGATTATTATCTTATTATTAAGAATTGTGAGAAATGTTGTTGGAAACTTTGCTTTGTTTTACTTACTGTCTTACTGTCTAGTTAATTCAGGAAAACTATAGAACAGAAAAGCAGGGCACATATTTTTTCTCAATTGAGCGCTCCTCGATTATGCTTCTAGCAAGTGTGAATAAAAAGAGAAGTGAGGTTATTCTTTAAAACACAGTAGCTGTCAGTAGACCACACACATACCAATTGGATTTATATAATCTTTCATAAGTGCAATTATCTTTCACTTGCAATTGGTGTAATTTTTTTTCACAGTAGAGTATGCACCTTATTTTTGACTATTGCACCTTGCTTTTTTTTTTAACTATTTATATTATTCTTTTTGTTTGCTTGCTTATCTTGTACACACCTTGCTGCTGTAAAAATGCAAATTTCCCCATCGTGGGACTAATAAAGGATCTTATCTTAGTATAGAAAGGTGGGCACCACACTGCTGCTTGCCACACGCAACACAAGAAGATAACTTTTGTGCTCTAGTATTATATCAAGGTTAACAAAGCTGAAAAAAAGCACTTTAATACATAACAGGTGCTGTTTATACAAAGAAAGAGCTCTCTGGAGAAACTTTAAATCACATTATCTTTGTGGTTGAAGGGAGAGACAGTAAGGGATTTTCCTGACAATCAAACGCTGAATGAGATGGAAGAATATGATGGAAACATGGACAAAGTTTTGTTGGATATGCATGCCTGCACAGGCCTCTAGTTAACCAGCCATACGGGCTCTATAAATCCATGACAACTATAATAATCCTTTGTCAAATATCAACTGGACTTTGGGTTAATAAAACCCACATCTGCAGAGGGTTTTGGAAAGGCTAAATAACGGCCAGACTGAGAATGGGATCAATATGTGGGGAGCGTTGAAGTGTCTGTAGCATGGCGTTGGATATGAAAATAAACTTGACTAGAGGTCACTGCGATAGCAATCTGGGCCACATTATGGAAAGTTTGAGAAAATAAAAAAAAATATTTAACGAACAGAAAACGGCTTCAGTGTAGACTTTCAGCCATATTGGAACTAATCAAGTGTGATTAAAATTCTTGTCAATATTCTGATGGACAGCTATTACAGTATGAATGTGGGGTGTGTTCAAACATTTAATGGATGTGGAAGCATGCAGAGTGAAAGAGTGGATCACAGTGGCAGCGTTTATTCACTGAGTGACAGGCGTGACCGGTTCCTGCTACAAATAAAGTCCAGTGGTTGTTTTTGTAACTGTATTCCAGGGTACATTCAAAACACTTTAACAGTGTTTCGACTAAGATGAAAACAAGCGCTAAAGTTGGCAGTATAATCAAGAGTAGGATAGTGAGTTGGCCAATATTATTTTTGAGTAAAAAAAAATTTTTTTTTTTTTTTTTGCAAGAAATGAACTGCTCTGATTATCATCACACAATTCTGAGGAATGTTAAAAATGCTAACAAAGATGTTTTAAGTTAAATGTGATTTTAAGGGTGTCTGTGGATTAGGTTTTCGCTACAGAATGAGTAAAGAAACTTTTTTTTCTTTTAAGAGATTGCCTTATGGTTACTTACCATTTCCCCCCACTGGCCTTTCCTTGCAAGATGTCATCCAAAGAGAAATGTACTGGCAAGGGCAAGACCTAAAATGACCACAGAACAACATAAAACAACTACAAAGAGACACAAAAAGACTACACAAAGATGCAACACTGTTACAATGAGGGAAAAAAAGACCACAATGACTATGAAAAAGGTAAAACAACCACTAAAAGATACAAAATGGCTACAAAGAAACACAAAGCAACAACAGAAAGATGCAAAACAGCTGCAAAGAGACAGGGAGAAACTCAGGAAAACAAAGAGGGGGGGCAAAACGAGACTCAGGACTACAGAAAAGGGTGAAAAGAAAAACAGAATGACCACAAAGAGACTTGCAATACCTGAGTAAAATGGAAAAAAAAAACATAAAGCAAGACAAAATCACAAAAAAGAGACACAAAGCAACTATAAAAAGATGCTTAACAGCTGCAAAAGACTCACAACACCAAAGAAAAAAGGGGGAAAATATACATATAGCTACAGAGATTTAAAACGACTACGAAAAATACCCATAAAGTGACACAAAATGATTATGAAGCGATGCAAAGCAACAGTAGACACAAAAGTACAAGGAGATGCATTACAACTACCAAATGTGGCAAAACAACTACAAATACACACAAACTGACTCCTAACCCACCCATCCTTTTACCATATAACACTGTGTACAAAATAACCATTATCACATGTACAGCTTTCTACTGAAGTAGGAGCCCACACAGATGTGTGGCTGATTAAACTTTTCAACTTCTCTGACATTTCTTTTTTAAACTTTTAACTTTTAGAGAAGTACAAATTGTTCCTTTATGGTTTTATTGGTATATGCATGGAGTCTGGTGGGCCTCACATAACTACCAACACTTTAATTGGAGTAGAGATCTAATTAGCCAGAATAACTAACACCCTACAAAAACAAACTCCAAACAACTCACTCCAATAACATTTAACAAATACACATTAAAGCATAAAAATATAAAACTTAAGAGCATTTTTTGCTCACAAAAAGCATAAATGAAATGTTTTTTAGTTAGCACTCAAATCACATAAGAAACCTAATTAACAATGCAATATGACAAGTGTGCACAAATGTACTTTAAACACGCAGAACAGTAAGTTACTTCTGGTGCATAATGTGCTCTGCAAATTTCTTTTACTTCATGCTGTAAAAATATCATCCATGAATGTGAATGCTTGATAAATTGGCTATTTATCAAAACATATAACGTAAACCACAATTTCAACAAAAGTGTAGTATTTAAAGTTTTGCACAAGTTTAAATTATTGCAGTTGTTTTTGCACTGGACTGAATTACAGTGTGCAGATGTTTCTCTTTTTCTGCTCATAGTGTGTGTAAAGTATGTTTCACATTTGGCCTTTATCCCGGTCAAACATTCAAGGAAACCTTTTAAATTTTATTATGCTGTATAACAAGAGTAAGACGTTTCCTAATGTAATCTCTCTATCATGTAGCTATCTGCCTCTCCTGTTTTGTGATAACAAAATAAAGGGGATGAAAACACATTCAATTTACATACCAGATGTCTCCCTGATCTTGGCAGCTGCAGGTAGCTCCAGAAGCATTTTGCAGATTGGCTCAAAGCTCTGTTTGAGTGTTTAGCTTGAACAATCCTTAAGGGTGGAAAATAACATGCTATCACCTTCAAAACAATGCAGTTCAATGTTTAAAATATTCAAACTCGTCTTTTGTTTGCTCAGTCACATGTTATACTGCGTGGAAAACATGTACATTAGTTGGAAAACGTCTTTCTGTCTCAATAAATGACCACCAACAACATCACGAACACCTGCTAAGCTAACGTAGCTAACGTCGCTAACGTAGCTCAGATGCTAAATTAGCGCTCTTTTAGCTAGCACTTAGCTCGTGGCACTTAGCTCGTGCCTAAGGTTAGCTACTTTAGCTTGACAGCTAAGTTGCAGCAGGTAGCTTTTTAACACGTCTGTCTGTATTTTAACTAACACAAGAGTTATAAAGTCTTAACCTCAAAATCAGAATTTGCTTACCAGGCAACGAGGCTGTTATTGTGTGCTGGTTAGGTAGCTTCTTCTAATTAACATTATTGGGTTACCAGACTTCTCATGCTCCTCCACACCTGTCCACAGGTACATAACTACAAAACTTAAAGGGAAAGTTCACCTCAAAATCAAAACTACATATTTCTCCTCTTACCTGTAGAGCTATATATCAGTCTACATTGTTTTGGTGTGAGTTGCAGACTATTGGAGATTTCAGCCATAGAAATGTCTACCTTCTCTCCAGTATAATGGAACTGGATGGCACTCGGCTTGTGGTGCTCAAAAAAAAAAAAAAAAATCTCAGAAAAAATTTTCAGCAATGTCTCTTTCCAGAAATCATGACCCCGTTATTCAAGATAATCCACAGAACTTGTTGTGAGCAGTTTTATAGAGCCAAAATGCTGCCAAAACGTAACAAACAAATAAAATATGTTTAACAAATATCCTACAATTTTTATAAAATGTAGTTTGCAAATGGAAAAATATAATTAACAATAGGATATTGTTTTGCAAATACAAAACGAATCAGACAAAAACACGTCATAGCCTACAAGTACAATAAAATAAAATAAAATAAAATAAAATAAAATAATGTTTTCTACAAAGACAAAAAAAATCATGACTTTTGGCACTGATTGATACTAGGATTTACTCACAAATGTCTCAAGTTATCAAACACCACACCAGCAGATGGCGTCAGTTTAAACGCTGCTGTTTTCTGAATAAAAAGAACAATAATATTCATATTTCACAACAGATTGCAATGAGTTGTTTTTAAAACTGCACCTGCCAATTGTATCACTGCACAGAGGGAAGCGTGCATCTATTGCTAGGTCACAGAGTGCTAAGTGCTAACCGTTGGGGAAAGCAACTAAGTACATTTACTTAAGTACAATATTGGCACACTTTGCATAAGTATTTCCCAATTATGATACCTTATACTCCAAAATACATTTTGGAGACAAATGTTATACTTTTTTAAAGCTTTAGTTTAATTTTGTTTTACACTAACCTCAATGTTTGAGAAATGCTTTTCAAAGTTAGGATTTTACTCACATTTTGTCTTACGTTTGATTGAAAACAGTCACTTTTTGTAGTTTGAGATAAAGTCATTAAAACAATAAAAACAATGTTTTACCATTAATACATCAAATGCTTAGGTCATAACCCACACAAATAAAGGACCATTAAGCATGTTTTTTGCATAGAGGAAAACAATGAGCTATAATAGGAGTTTGCATGAGATATAATTTTACAGTAAACTTGTATTTAAAAATACCCAAACTATAATAGTAAACAAAAAGCACAAATAAGCCCTTGTGGAGTTATTATGACTAGCCATTATTTTTAAAGAAGGCTCTTTATATGGGTTTGGCTAATGCTTAACAAACACTTAAACAATAAAAATCCTTGTGGGAGTAAGATAAAAGCTTTTGTGGATAATGGATGTGGTTGAGTGTGTTCAACCATGTGCTCCGTGAAGGTACAAAAAGTGCTGGTTTTGAGCAGAAAATAGGATTATATTGCAGGTTGGGGATGTAAATTGGCTCGCTCCTACTGCATGACCTCAACTTAGTAAGTGTCTGTGGAGAAAAATTACAACACATGGAACAACGTTTTGGATGAAGACCAATCTGATTGCAACCAGAGATCCATATTTTGATGTGTTCTGGAGGTCAGTGATAGTCGTCACACCAAAGAATGGGCCGATCCAAACCCACGGCACTCAGGAGCCCAATACGTGACGTTTCTGGGGTTAAACCAAAACCACCAGAGAGAATATAAATTTATGTGGCACTGGTATAATTTAGATTACTTCCAGAGTATATGTTGGCTCTGTAGAAGTTTTCTTTCCATTTCCCACTTTCTCTGGATTCAATCACAATCTTATCACCTCCTTAAACTCTGAATATGATCAGCAGTTCTCAGTCTCATTGCCTTGTGAGCTTTTAAAAAGAAGCAGTGCCTGCTCGTGTCACCCCATCAGACGCTGCATTTGCAGTTCAACCAAGGAATGACTTTCCCTTTTTGGGTTGTTTCATTTGATTAACTACAAGCAGAGGCCAAAAAAGCCAGAAACCCTGCAGTATATCACCAGACAAAAGCTAATTTTGTGCACAATTATCAGCGAATAATACAATTTTATGGTGGCAATAGCATTAGTTGGCAGCACGACCTGGAGTTGCAGTTATAAGTTGTGCTGCAGCTACATACCGCACGACTTGGCTCATAATTTTTGGGTGCACCAATTTTTTTCAGGTACCAGGAGGACATAAATAGTTCTTTAGCCTAGTCTTGAACTTCCCCCGACACACTGAGTTCATGAGGGGTTCAAACTATTTCATTACCAGTTAGGTGTGGGCCCCCTGGGAGAGATCGAGTCTCTGAAATTCCTTATTTGAAATGTAGAAAGTCCAGTCTTTCGAGTCCTAAAGTGCTGTTACTTGTCAACACATCTCAAAACTGCGCTGATCAGTATTTTGTAATAACAATGGATCAAATGACGCATGTTAAGTAAAAGGGATTGCATGTAGTGACAAACCTGTGGAGAATGGGAAGGGCACTCGTGGTGACCTCCGCCAAGGCCAAATGCCCAATTTAGCAGTGTCAAAGGGACGACAGACATTCAGAACATTCATGTAAAAGCAGACAACTATTTAGGATTAAAATTTACAGTGGAGTAATAGCATCCCAAGCAAAGAAATAATCCACACTCTCTCTCTGTGTTTTGTAATCTGAGCTTCTTTGTTCTTTGTTTTGGTGTTTGCATGTGAATTTTTGAATTTGAGTTCACAAAATTTTACAAAAGTGAAAAATAATTCATGCATCCAACCCAGGAAAAACAAGGACAGTAGTTTTTTTCGTTTTCCTGCTGACAAACTCTGATATTTCTGCCCCCAAGTAGCCAAGATATTAATTTAAAGCAGGTTTAAGTTTTAGTTTTGCTTTTTTTTTTTGCTTGAGTTCTGAAAATATCCATCAATTATACAGTGTCTGTGAGAGGAAAGAAAAAAAATCCAGCAGTTTATTTTTCATAAATTAAATATAATATCAGATAACTTCAGAAACTAATCAGACTGGCATTGGCAGGATTTTTAACATCGTTGACTGTCGTCTCAGGCCTCCTACACATAAATGGACATGTTTTTAAACATATATTTCCTCCATCCCTTTAAAAAAGAAAAAATCTCACAATAAAATGCATAAACTACTCAAAACACTTGATGGGCCAGTAGCTGGTGATAGAAGCTGTGTCATTTTCCTTTTGTGTTATTAATGAATAAAACAATCAAAATCATTAAACATCAGTTGCTAATTATTTCTTTAATTATACAAAAATAATATTAAACATATTTGGCAATAGGGCAAAAACTACATATGTCTCCTGTGTGGATGGTTAACAAGGTACATGTAAACAAACCGGTAATCCATCATTGTTATTGTTTCTTATATATGCATATTACACATGGCAACAACGAACATGTGCATTGTTTTTATTGTTTCTTCGGAAGCATTTTCAAAAATCTCAGCGACTTAAAATTCTGTTTGCTTGTGGACTAGAAGCCAAAATGTAGAGGTAAGTATCACTTTTCAAAAATGTCTGATAAACGCACCGTTATCATCTGACACAATTAGCAGTGTTATTCGGTTCACCCATGAGGCTAATTTTTAGCTTTAGGTTGTTTGGTAGTCAAAGGTCAGTGTGATTATTCTCTGTTACATGAGCAGCGGCAGAAGCTGTGGGAACCTCCACCTTTATAACCTCAGGTGAGACCAAGAGGGCAGAGACGCAACACTGTGAAGTGGATTGGATTGCATTCCTTGAAAACACACGCATACATGACTACATAGACAGTGCCTGCTCCTGCATATTTGCTGGCTCCGTCCAGCCCTCGGGGAAACACACACACACGCACACGTCATCTCTTTGCATGCATGCTCTCTGTTGGAGAGAAAGGTAAGGTTAGAGAAGAGATCTGACACTTTGGGGTGTAGGATGACACCTTGAATTGGCCTATTACCACACTGAAATGTTTTCGCTGCTTTGTAATGTGCCCCGAGACAATAGAAGGCCTGGGAACGGGATGACTGATATGAGAGAGAAGCAAATGAGGTAAGGCAACAAATTTCAGAGAATAATGAACCAGGAACATAAAGGAAGGAACGGGCAATCAAACAAGGAGAAAATAAAGGCAAGCACAGTATGTGGAAGTCAAATTTGTGTTCATGTATGTGTGTGTGTGCGTGTTTGAGGTGTGAGAATGCAGAAGCCACAAGCAGGTCGGTAATTCGAGCCCCATGTGAAGTCTCAGCAACAGGAACTGAGCTCAGGAATACACTGAGTCATTACTAAGCAGCTACAATGCACTCACATTCCCCAACAGGCACACAAGTCCAGTCTCACACACACACACACACAGACAGATGTCAACCACCCACTTACATCCACATACAAACACCCATGCACACATTAACACACACATCCTCTCCATCTCTGAACTCTAAACTTCTCACAGAGATTATGTGGCCAGAAACGAGTTCTGACTCGTTGTCGAGACGGTTAGTCAGGACTGACATCATAACACCTTTAACCCCGGGGGTCCGCAGTATAAACACACACACCGGGGTCATCTAAAGTGGTCCCAGATATGTTCTAATAATAAGACAGACATGAAAAAAGGATCAACACTAAAATAAAATAAACACACTAACAGAAGCTACTTTAAAAAAGATATTATAGAAGACTAGTAGTGGAATGGAAAAATAGAAAACCAAACTTTAATATATTGATTTGCTTATTTACTGTAGCCTCAGTACTGTACTGCTGTATTGTGATGAAAAATCACAGATCATCAGCCTCGCTAATTATTGGGGCTGATATTTGGCATTTTGCCAATTATCTGTATCAGTGTTTTATTTTAATGATAGCAAATTAAATTAATTAATTAAAAAGTGAAAAGAAAGTGTCAGCGTGAGAGGAACTTTTACTTTGTCAAATCTTAGGGAGCTATTTTTTTTTTTATTAAATATTTGCTAAAAGCATGTAAACAAATTTTGCGTTGGAGTTTTTTATATTCCAAATTCTAAATTTTATCAGAAAGATTTTAACATTTATTGTAAATTCATATTGATTCCAAACATTGGTTATCGGTCTCATTAACTACTAATAATTGGTATCGTATTGGCCCTGAAAAAACACTATCAACTGTTATTATCTTATTTTCCACAGGGTTACCTGTCACCTGCTGCCTTCCAGTAATTTAGCAAAATAAAAGCCTCAAATCGACAGAAAAAAGGAGAGAAATTATGAACTGGACAATAGCCTCAATGTCTACAGCAACATCTAAAAATCACACTTTTTTCCTCTGATATGGCTCATTTAGTAAGATCTTGGAATCTTAGAATGAATTTGGACTGTTTTTGTTTGTTTTTTTTGTCATATATGTGACAGCAAATCTTTTCAGTATGTTGCGTCTGTATTTTTGAAATTACATATTGTTCCTTTTTGTTCTCTTCTCAAAATATTCTTATTTTAAGCTTCTGGTATGTTTCTTACATCCATACATTATCTACACACAATTATCCGTTGCAGTCACAGGGGACTATAGCCTCAACTAGCTGACAATGGGCGCCATAAATCTTGATTCAGCCGGTCCACGTTATGTGTTGCAGACCTCTGTTGGACCACCTTTGAAACTGTGCTAAATAATCACATAAAATGAAAGATTTCTTAAAGTTTTAAAAATGGTTCTTGCATCAACTTAATGAGGTAATTGCTGAGTATGATTAATTTGAGTAGTAGAATTATTAAATCAATCCTTTTCACAAATAATGTTTGGAATGGAAATTAGCTGCCTACAGAGCGGTTGCTTTTGTGAGGTTATTATTTTCTTAAGTTTGGAGTAAACTGAGTTGAATCATCAGGGACCACTGAGCCAATTATCTGAAACGAATCAACGCAGCCTTGAAAGAATTATCTCTCTGGCAGTAAATCCACATAATAAATCATAATAAAAGCTGTGACAAATTCATACAATGGGTTTGTCTCGCAACACTTCAACAGTAAACAGATGTATTGATAAAGACATCACAGGGCGTTTGTGCATGCTGTGCAACAACAGCTTCAAGCACGACATAAGTGAGACTCTGATTAAGTTACATTTGCTTTCATGAAGTCAAACTGTATTAATTAGGCTCGATTCTAAGATTATATCTTCTTGGAAGTGCTGGATCTTCCCGGTGCTGATTTGTCAGATGGATCTGACTGCGATAATAAATCCGCAAACAAGACTGATTAATTTGCAATGACAAAATAAAAGAAAAATGACTCCACATGCCAAGTTGCAGATAGAGCCTCTCTTTGGTCCAAGAGTCAATTTTCCCATGAAAGAATATGTTGTGCGCACATTCACAGGTTGATAACATGAAATACTTTTCTTTAGCAATAGTTTATAATAAACAGTTGTGTTTGGATTTACATTAACCTACAAAAAGAAGACAGTTGGTTAATGCTGCAAAGGAAAGTTCAGAAAGTTTTTTGTATATTTAATAACCTTTTTTGTCATTAAAACTCCATCAAAGTCTGTTTGTATCAATATAGTTTTTTCAGGCACTCTCTTAAAGAAACCTTTTTTGGGACCACTAAGGGAGCTTAGTAGTATTTACAACTAATAATCTCGCATTGTTAACAAAAATAATTTGTGTATCTGCGCAGTGATGCCGATCTGCTCCAAAATTCGATGGGTTCTTCCTTGGCCCATGTTTCACCCTGGCACCAAGTTTCATGAAAATCAGGCAAGTAGCTTTTTGGTTAACCTGCTGACAAACACACAAATAGAACAGAAAACATAACCTCCTGTGTAGAAATAAGTAGATTTTGACCACTTGGGGGCAGCAGAAACAAGCTGAAAGCACAAAACTAACAAATGATCATTTTAAAAAGTTTAACTTTGTGGCAAAAACTCAACTGTTTACACATCCAGTCGACACAAAGCAACACTAGCATTCATTTAGAATCATGTCTGTGTCCGCCTGACAAATATTAGTCCAATCTTTACTCTCCTTTTAGCTCTGTTAAGGTCTCCACCAACTCTTTTAATAAACTTATTAATTACTCCACTATGTTGACCAGCTAGGTATTCTACAGTCTTTGTTTCTTTTGCTGAAAACAGCTGTTTGCCACTTTTGAAAACAATGCTGAGTAAAGTTCTGAGTTGTAAAGCCAAAGCAATTTAAACTATCACTTAGTGTTTTTGCTAAGTGCCAAAAGCTTTTTGTGCCCAAACACAAAAGTTCATGCTTCTTAAAACAGTCAGCAAGAGTGTGTTTTAAATTAATAATTTAGGTGAAAGTGAAATTTTAGCATCACTGGAATGTTTTTACTGGCATAACAGAGCAGCGTCCAGGTGTGACATAATAAAAAAGAAGAATCAAGCCAGTGGACTAAGAAAAACAGAAACAACGAACCAGGGCTGAACTTTATGAGTACCAGGCTGAAAAAAGGGAGCATGAGGTCCAGACATGCTGCTCAAAGTTTTAAAAATACTCCAGAATAATAACAATCTGCTAATGCAAAAGGATCAACAGGATCTGGGTGGTGATATAACGTCTGAATAATAATCAGAAGCAGGTCACAGGGTGAGCAGGGCTTTTCTTTTTTTAATCTTTCCTTTTTTGTTATATTATAAGTGAAAAAAGCCAAGGGAAACACACTAGCAGCTGAAAGTTTTTCAGGAAATCAGAAGGTTCAGAGTTTAATAGTTTAAAAAAAAGTCTATGCTTAAATGTAATGCTTTTTAAGACCTAAGATAATTTTTAACCAAATTTAAGCCTGGCTTTTTAACAAATCATCTTTTTCTTTTTCAGGCATTGCGGGTAAATATGAACATATGTGTTTCCATGCAGAGGTAGGTTTTATGTAGGAATATGGTTATTAGAGGGAGTTAGGTTAATCTACATTTTGCCAACAGGTAAGTGTAAGTATAAAACAAAAAGACAGTCTTAGATTCAGTGATAGCTTTAAAAATTTGTAATGTAAGAAATGTGGACTTTCAAGTAGAGCTTGACTAATTTTGCCAAAAATAAAATTAAAAGATGGCTAAATGAAATTAGATAAAAATGTTTGCGGCAATTAAGCTTTACGAATTCAAATGTCAGACTATTTAACGACCTTTAAGACCTATTTACAAATTTGAATTCAAGACATTTTTACATTTTTAAGGACCTGCAGACACTCCGTTATGACGGTGTGTCCAGGCCTTAACACAAACCTCTAGTTCAAACCTCATATCATGTTTCAGCTTAGGTTTTTAGCAAATGTATAAATATCATTCAGGATATTTAATAGGGAATTAGGGAATACTCTATACCGCACACTTTCTCGATTCAATTTTTTTTAGATTGCTCAATTCTATTTATCACTCAGTCTAAGTCTCAGTCGGCAAACTGATAGAATCAACCGTGTAAATTAAAAACTTTTTTCCCAAAATAGAGAAATTCACTGGATGAGGTTTGTTATTATACAAAGACACACAGACAGATTCGAGTCAGTGAAATAATTTAGTGGGACAGACAATTTTACATTTACACAAGTTAACTTATGTGTCATGATTTTCTCTCTCGTTTGTATTTTTTAGCCCTTCCACAGCAGCCCAGAAACACCGAAACCCTTCCATAAGGCATGACGTGGCTTTTGCAGCGTTGTCATTATGCTTGTATGATTTTTAAAAAAAATTTAACAGCCATGTTGACAATTGGAAAGTCTTCATGGTAAGACAACACTGCATAGTTCCCGGACTGGTGTCTCACGCCGTCCTACAAATCAGAGTCTATATGACAAAAAAAAAGACATTTCTGGAGATTTCCCAGGCTGTCAAGAAGTCTTTATGGAGTGTAAGTGTGTGTATTAGATCCTCTTCTCACACTCCTGTATGCTTCGCCCCCGAGGCTACAGGAAACCTCACAGAGGAGGAGGAGGAGGAGGAGGAGGAGGAGGAGGGGAGGTGGCTGAGCATCCATCAGCCCAGCTCAGAGTGCTCTGTCTGGGCTCGCTGTGACAGCCGGAGGGCAGGCACGGAGCTCCCCAAACCTCTCTTTATCCCTCCTGATGTCTTTATTTCCCCTCCTCTCCTCCTGTCAGTATCTATGACACAGGATTACCAGCTCCCACCTCCGTTTAAATGTTGTTCTCTCAGGTTTAGCTGAGAAGCAAGATGGTATTTTGGCTCCTTGGAGCTGCAAATTTCTCACTTTTTTTTTAAAGAGAGAAAGAAAAGGAATGGAAAAAGCCGAAAAGGAGCAGATGCAAACTATTCCATTGACTTTTTTCTCATGTGTATCTGTACTACATCCTTCTGGGTTCAACACAAAATTGGGGCCAGCAGTGTCAGTAAGGATGAGTCACTTTTTCTGAGAGCATTTTTTTTCTCTTTTGGAAAGCCAAAAACGCCTCCATTTTACAAAAAAAAGAAGAAAAAAAAGAAAAAGATGCATTGTTCTGTAGTCGCCTGTGCAAATGGAGCTTGACTTACTTGGCTTTCTCTGCACGGCTTTTTCTTTAAGTTAAAGAGGTACAAGGTGCATTTCGTTCGAGTGTGCGAGCTGGTGTCTTCTTCTCCCGCTGGTCTACAGAGGAGAGACGGCCAAGAAGAAGGACGGAGGAGTTCAGTTGAAGAGGATGGAGTCGGGGTCTCTGTTGGCGATCTGTGCCATGTGTTTCAGGATGTCTTTTTTCGTGATGATTCCCAGCAGCCTCCTGAAGACATACCAAGAGAGAGGGAGAGAGAGAAAGGGGAACAAAAGTCATGGAAAAGCTGATTATTTCATATCATTCGTTGTTTGTTCTGTCACGGAGAGTCAAAGAATTGACAGAAAGCAGAGCTGCTCACATATGGAGAGGAGGTCTGGCCTCCATTTTTGACATTGCGGCATAGTTCAGTTTTATTACCGTCCCAGAGGGAAACTGGCACGCAGCGGGAGATGAGTGTAACACGCAAACACAAAGTAAACAGATTGAAAAGGGGAAACAAAAAGAGCATCATCACACCAAAGCCAATTACAGCTGACATATGGGTTTTAGGTTTGTTCAGGTTCACACTCAGGACACCAAGCAACAACAGCACAAATTAAGTCATCTTAAATTAGGTAGCGTCTGCAGCCTGTGGTTCAATGCAGTCTGACGCTGTGAGAAATAACTTTGTATACGGATGATGGATTCCAGTATCTTCAGAAAATAGACGTGGCAACATAAAAGAAAGTATTCAGATTTCGACACGATAGATGCGTCCTGAAGAAACAGTTTATGAGCAATAAAATACTTAATTTCTTTTAATTTAAAATCTACTTAATACTTAATTTCTCTGTTCAACATATTCAGGAGTTTTACTGTTTCAGTATTTCTTATCAAGATTTTGTTTTGAAAATTATAGAGGTTAGTTTGTAGCTCCTAACTACTTGTGCTGCTGTGCCGCTGACGCTACATTTACATTATGCTGTAATGGTCACTTGTGGCTACAGTGGCTGTTTTTAGCTCTAACTTAAAAGCTTTAAAATAAAAATTCAAAGGGTTAGATATTCATTTATTACTACAAACTATTTATTTTGAACAATCCAACAAACACCTGCTGCGGGAGTTACTCACTACTAAACCAAACTAAAAATTCATTTCATTGTCGATTAACCTGTCAATTATTTTCTCAATGAATTGACTAATTGATCTATAAAATAATGAAAAAAAATTGATAATTGTTTCCCGAAGATGATCAATGTCTTGTTTTGTCCACAACCCAACGATATTCAGTTTACTGTTAAAAAGAAGAAAAAGGAGGCAGAAAATATTCCCATTTAAGAAGCTGGAATTGGAGAATTTTGACTTTTTGTTTTCTTAAAAAATAACTTAAACTGATTAATCAATTATCAAATTAGTTGACAATCAATTTAGTAGTTTACAACTTCTGGACTGACTGTTGCAGCTACTACTCACTATCTGCAGCTGAAAATAGTCCTTGACAACTACTATAGGGCTGCGTATTGAAAAGAATTTGGCAATACAATACGTATCACGATACAGGACTTATGATTCAATATATTGTGATATTGCAATACTGTGAGCAGGGCGATATCGATATTTAGATATTACAACACTGAAGGATTTACTAGTCAGAGGTTTCAACACATCACTAAATGAACGACTGCTGTAAATAATTGCAAATTGTAAACTACTAATAAAAATCAATAATGTTTTTGTGAATCAATACAGTGCTATAAAACATAACATCGCAATACTGAAGTGTATTGGTATATTTTACACCCCTATCAAATACATAATTAACAACTTTTTTAGAAACATTTGCTTAAAACTAAACTGCTACAATGCATTTTATTTAGACTGCCTTTATATAGCGCTTGACAGTTTCTTCTTATTCTCAGTTATGGAAAGTTCGACACGTAGACAGGTGGAGCTGGGGATCGAACCGCAAACTCTGTGACCACTAACTGATTAGTGGTTGACCAGCTCTACCTCCTGAGCCGCAGCAAAACATATATCCTTGACCTGTTTTCAAAGATTTACGTCTTCAGAAGGAAGAAAACACTGGGCTCGGGCTGGGAGCCGCAGAAAGAATAGAGATGTCAGAAAATATTTAGAGATGCTCTACGGATATGTTGGCAATAACAAAAATATAGAATATCACCAGACTTGTGTTTCAACAATGAAGCTTTTAAACATTTCTACAAAACTGATAGCCTTCTCAGGATGCGTCGCCCACAGGTCCCCTTGGAAGCTTCTGTTGCTGAGCAAATTTCTCACAAAAACAAGATCCATTCATACATTTAAGCCTCAAAATGGGATCAACATCAATGGAACAACAAATATTCAGCGCAAAAACACAAGACAAAATAACCACACGTCAAAAATTTCAAGGCTGTTTTTTGTGGTTTTGTCATAACAATGTGTTAGATTTCTGAGTGAAGCTCGTAAAACAAGCTTGTTTTCCAAAATAAATTGTTCTCTAAATTTAGGATGTCAAAAGAAAAGAAACAAACCCAGACTAGGACTCGATATAACCCCAGCCAAGAGGCGACCTTGAGCTACGGATACTAACTAAAGATATTCTGGGAAAATACTTCTGTTGCCAGTCAGAGTGATGAATTTAACAGTATCCATCTCACAAGACGTCTGCAGAGATCACATGATGCACTCTTCACACAGCCTCAAGGTCTTCTTTTTGAGTGTGTCAGACTATCGTCATTCCCAGACAATGAGTGATAAGCCTTCTAAAACCTCACGTGAAAACACAAATCCTGCCTGATGGAGCAGAATAGATTTTTTTTTTTAACCATATTCAATTACTTCTAGCCTGGAGCACAAAACCCTCCCTTCACTGCCCCCTTTTCTGCGCCTCTTCTTGTTCTCATTTACCCTTGGTGCCATAAAAAATTGTGAGATTCATCATAAATTTCCATTTTCCTCTCACACGTGGATCCACTCTGGTGATTTCAGCTTTCTATTGTTGGCCAATGAGCAGCCCTTATGAGGCAAACATGTGGAGTCCTGAAGAAGACATTGTGCCTGTCAACATCCTTTCAACAGCTGTGTGCAATGTCAAAAGTGCCCATGGGCCAGGCAGTCAGTTAATGGTAAATTGCTCATTCGTAAGAAGATGTTCTGGGAGAAAAGCCGCAGCTAAATGGCGTGTAAGTAAACACGTAAAGTGAAACTCAAGGGCATTAGTCGAGTTTTGTTGACAGCAGTTTGTTGAGTTGGTTTAAATTACAGTTGATCAAACGTTCACCTTTAAGCTACACACGCTTCAAGCTGCGCTGAGAGTCTTTACACATCTGCTTCAACTTGGCAACAGATGCAATCTTAAAGCCCTTTGATTTAACACATTAGGATTAGTTCGCAGATTGTTACATATTTTCTGCAGCAGCTCATCTACATATCCTTCCACAATGTCTCAATTATCTAAGGCTGTTTAGTCTAAAGACAAAAGTTGGTCTGACCACGACTAACTCAAACAACTAACTTTCAGAACTGAGGGTTTTCCCCTCCTGCTGGAAAATGAGTACAGTGTGTGTATCAAGAACAGAAAGTGTAAAAAAGAAACCACAGGAGATATTGTTACATGTGTATGCGAGCTACTACAAGCATGAGTTTGACAGTGTTTGTCAAATACACTGTTTCTGTACACGTGTGAAAATATACATAATTCCACTCTAAAATCCCTGAGAGCTGTGTGTTTGAACTTGTCAGATCTCCATCTAAACAACTGAAGTCTCTGTGTGTGTGTGTGTGTGTGTGTTTGTGTGTGTGTGCGTACATGCTTATTCTCACTGGGAGTATCGACTGTTCTGTTCGGTCTGAATGTAATTCTCTTGACTAATGTTGTTGTTTTGTCCTCACAGAGAACGTTTTTTAAGTCTAACAGAAAACAGGACACTTTATCGACAGAAGTAACCAACAATGGAAACCACTGTTACTTGCAGCACTAAAAACACCCTGCATCCAGATAAGTGTGTGTGCACGAGACACGAAAGCATCTTTACAGAAGCACAATGGGAACATCCTGATAATCGGAACTCTAAATCCCTGTTTTACCGTGTCTAAAATGCCTTTCTGCTGTAATAGATGCTCACAGAAGAAGCCAAATATACATTTGTCCTATGCTCAGGTTTCCAAACACTCCATAAATCATCCCTTTGAAGTGTCAGGTGAAATATAAACCTTTAAGATGTCAAATATGCAACCTTTGCTTCTGTATTCGAACATCATGGTGTCAACATGGATGTTTTCCATAGCGGATGTTTTAGATACCAGAAAGGGGCCCTAAAACATGTCTTCGATGAAGTCCATGGGGGTGAAGTGATTTGGGTAAATACACCTGTGGAATTTTCCCCTCCCCTCCATTAAGCTCCTATGTCTTCCTCCCTAACTGCTCTGCCTCCTCGTTTCTCCTTTAATTCATGAGCTGACAGCGGAACGACCCGAGGCTCTCCTACACATCCATCTGTTGCTGCCTCCATCCCACCGCAAGCACAACTTCCTACAGCCGAATCGCTTTTACGTCTTCAGGCGTGGGAGTGTGGTCAGTTTATGTATTCGTCCATCTTTCCTCCCATCTATCAGTCCCATCTTCCTTTCTTGTTACGCGACAGCAAAGAGGATTTCTACTCTGACAGAAATAACTCATAGGAGCAAAAAGTAAATAAATCAAGCCCTGCTGTGTGTATGTTTGTTCTCACCCATTGTGTGTAACCAGACACTGACGGAGCCCCAGCTTCCTGAAAATATCCACAGTGATGTCCATAGGTGTGTGGTCTGTGACAGTGAAGGGGCTCAGGTCCATGATGCCTCTGAGGCGGAGGGGTGGTGGAGCTTCAGCGGCCTGAGCCGGAGCATGCTCAGTAAAGACCACCATGGAAGCGCTCACAATGCCCTCCTGACGCTTTCGGGCGTTATCTGAAAGGCAAGGTGGGTAACATTAATTATTTCAAGTGAGTGCGATGTAAAAAAAAAAAGAAAAAAAAGAAAAAAAGAGGATGCCACAATATTTTTAAAACTGAAATTCTGGAGCAGGTGTCTGAAACATTAAGGCCACAAACAGATAGAGGGTGTTAAAGCAGCTGGAGGTAGCTTTTGTCATTTTTTCAATGGGAGTGAAGCCTTTTGCTTGTTGGTTCTGCACTGCTGAGCCAGGTGTCATACTTAGTATTGACTCAGAAAAATCACAGTGGTTGTTTTTTTTTTCCCACGGTCCAATTAGATGAATTGAATTGTCACTAATTTAGTATCTGGCTAATAGTCTCCCCTTCTACTCCTGAGTTATGGTGTTTAATAACGGCCAGAAACGTGTTTTTGCAGAACATTATGATGTCACAGTGAAGTTGATCTTTTAGATATAAAATGTTATCACGTCATCATTTTATCCTTTTGGATATGTGTCCAAAATTTTGTCATAATTGCCGCATGAATCCATGAGTTATGGCCAAAAACGTGTTTGGTGAAGTTACAGTGACCTTGACCTTTGACGAACAAATTCTAATCAGTTCATCATTGAGTCCAAGTGAACATTTGTGCCAAATTTAAGGAAATTCCCTCAAGGTGTTTTTGAGATATTCACAAGAATGAAATGGACAGGCAGCCCCAAAACATCATGCCACCCCCAACAGCTATTGCCAGCGTAGAGACATCAAAAGATGCAGCAACCTACATAACGCGATGTCTAATTGTGACCTTAAAGTTTTCATTTCAAGATTGTACAATGTCATACAATATGTTTTAGGTCTTCAGCTGATAATCATTCTTATTGAGATGGACAGCAAATATATTTCCATGAACACAAACATAGTTCTGACCTATTGATATGAGCAGGTCTCTTCTGAGTACAAATCCCACGAGCCTCTGGGACTCCTGAGAGACGACCACAGGGAAGCCACTGTAGTGAGTGCTTTCAACCAAGGCCTGAAAACCAAATAAGACAGTTCATGTTACACACAATATGATACTCATTAGGGGTCGACAGATTATCGGCCTGGCAGAATTTTGGAGCTGACATTTGGCATTTTGACGATTATCTGTCTCTATTTTAATGATCGCCGTTAAAATTAATTAATTGAAAAGCACAAAGAAAGTGTCAGCATGGGAGGAACTTTTAAAAACCACAGGGAGCTATTTTTATTTATTAATTCATCATTTAAATCTTCACTTGACTTTATTAAAAAAAAAAAGTGGGGAACTTGCTGTATATGGTGTTGAAAGTTTGATTAAACATTTGCTAAAGGCATTTAAACAAAGTTTTGTGCTGGAGTTTGTTATATTCCAAATTCTAAATATTGACAGAAAGATTTTAATCTTTTATTGTAAATGCATGGCGGTTTTAAATATTGGTTATTGGTCTCATTAACTACTAATAATCAGTAACGGTATCAGCCCTGAAAAAACAATATCGATTGACCCCTATGTCCTTAGTGAAGAGACAAATTTAGTTTTTTGTTTTGACAGTTTTACAATAATAAATACCATATAACACCAAAAATCTACTGTTTAAACTACTATAGACAGAAACATGCAAGTTATTACTTACACTCCTCTCAGATGCATTTATCTGTACCCACATCTAAACACATTTTGCTTTCCTAAACCCACATGTGCTTTTAACAATACTGTGTATTTTTCTGCTTTTACCGCTCTTCCAGTATAATAATCCACAATATGCATGCTTCCATACCTCCACCTGCTCTACAGTCATGCCCTCCTGAGTGAGCACAGCCAGCGCAGGGTCCGACCTCCTGGGCCTCATCACGTCCACAGCCAGGCTGCTGTGTTCAAACTCCTCTTTAGGCTCCAGGAACGGGTATCCGTTCAGCCTGATGTGAGCCTGCAGAACATTGATGAGCAAAAACTTAAAATCATGACTTTTTAAACCTAACACACATTACAGCGTTTTTAAATGTGAAAGAAAGCAGAGGTATGTGTTTACAGTTTACAGTTATTACACAATTTCACAGTTGCAACAAGCACATCGAAAACACATGGACACCTCACCTCATAGATTCCTTCTCTTCCGAAAGCATCTGCCACCCATTTGCTGGTCATGGTTGCGGCCATGAGGGGGACGATGTACTCCAGACCGCCAGTCAGCTCAAACATGATGACTACCAGCGACACCGTCATACGTGTCACTCCACCTGGAGGGTAAAAAGTTAAAAATACTCTCAGGCAAGGCATCTGCAGGTGATTCAAAGTCACATGCGTTGAATGAATCATTGTGTGATTCATCTGTTCTGAGTAAACAGAAAAAAAATTACAAGTAAGAAAAAAAATGTATTTTGTTTGGATGGAGACATTTTTTTATCAGAAAGTTTGAGCTCTTTATTTTCCCTTGTCGTCATATGGAAATGTTGAAGATTCTTTCAGTAGTTCCTCTCTGATTCCAATTATAATCATCTTGTTTGGTTGCGGCCAGAAATGCCACCGCCCTCTTCTTCATCTAAAAAACCAGCTGAGGTCATCTTGATGGAAAAGAGTTTTATCATGACTGTTATATATTAATTTTTGGAGGATGATTTAAAAAAAAAAAAAAGTTGCATTTTGCAGTTTTTTTTAAAAAATGCAAAAATGGAGGCAACTATTTGATCTCAAAATTGTTCCCTGATGATGATTGTTGTGTAGTTTAGACAAAATACAATCACATGTTTTTCCGCGAGAGAACAAAGTTTAGTAAGAAGATACTGTCAAATGTCCTCAAACAACTGGCTTATTTCAAAATAAATCTTTTTCATATGAGAGAACTGATTCAGTGTGTCCATTTTTTTTCTCTGTTTTATTAATATCCAAAGCTACCGGTTTAAGAAGTTGGTAGAAAAATAAGCTCACCAGTCACACTAACGTTAACCAGTTTCTGGCTTGTGACTAGTAGTATTTTTTCAGCCTGATAAGGGACCAGAGACATGTAAACTCACATTACATTTGACACATCACAACATAAAAAGACCAATAACCTCTATGCATAACAGAATAATACACAAATAAATACATAAACAAGCATTCCATGGGGTTGCTATCAGGTCCACCAAACCTTTGATGTACCATAGCATACATATTAATACAGTGTCTTAAAGGGATTGTTCAGATCCTTTGAATTTGGGTTGTAAGAGGTACCTACAGTAGATGGTAATCAGCACGTCCTTAGTTTGGAGAGGCAGACAGGAGTACTGCCATAGAAGCTAAGTAATGCACTGCTGTGGCTGGTGACAGCAGCAAATTTTACGATCATTATCAGTTTAAGTATGCTACGTTTCTAAAATTTTCACTGCTTCACCTTTCTGTCAGACAGCCTGTTCAGAGGGAGGGAAGCTGTTAACAGCTTCATGCTGAAAATGGGGGCTGCTGGTCTATCGCTTCCCCATTCAAATTTTTGTTTTGTGGTATTGTGCAAGTTTGATGAAATCAAACTAACCACTGAAAATGCCAAAGTCACATAATTACACACACTAATGAAGTCAAAGAGGCTTCAGTAGACCAGCAGCTCCTGTGTTCAGCAGTGTTAATGTTTTTTTATGTTTTGTTCCAATGGAGTCTGGCTTTGAAGAGAGCGATTTAACAGCTTCAGTTCTCCATCAAAAGCCGCTGTCTGACAACAAGATGAAATGGTAAATACAGCGTGGTGCAGTGCTTGGCATTGTCACCTGTGTTTCAGGTTTGGTGGCCAGCTGGCTGAGGCCTTTCTTTTTGCATACCTTTTGTCACCACTTTTTTTGTCACACTTTTGTCACCATGTGTTTTCTCCAGCTTCCCTCCACAGTCCAAAGACATGAGGGTTAATCGACTCGTCTGTCTCTGTGTGTCAGCCCCGTGATAGTCTGTTGACCTGTCCAGCATGCACCCCACGTCCGTCAGCTGGGACAGGCTCCAGGATACGAGGTTATTCATAATGAATGAACAAATGTATTAATTTAGGAATTAAGGATGAACACAGCCTCTGGGTAAATGCTGCTTGACTTTCATAGCTTTTTCTGAAAGCACTTACAGGGACATTATAAACAGAGAGACAGATTGTAGTAAAGACTTCATTGACTTTGAAGTCAGATGAGATTGAGTCACAGCTAGAGGTGCTTTTTAGCCACTTGCATTAAATGCTATTTTACAAGGGTTTAGTACAGAATGTACTTAAATTGTTACAAATATATATTAGTACGTATTTCAGAAACAAAGAAACTTTGTTTCAGATCTACTGAAAAGACTAATCTGACCCTAAATGCTCTGAGAAGCAAAAACGCTCCCCTTGTGGTGAGAATTTGGTACCAATCTGTTTTTATACAACATGTTTCCTGAGTGTGACAAAGGACACCAGCTATCTGTTTTCTGCAATTTGTTTGCTTTGGCATTCACAAAAGAAAGGAAGGTAAAAGGTTTCATTTTTGTCATCCATTAACACCTCTGGAATTCACTGTACAAAATACCAAACAGCAACTGTCAGTTAATATGGTAAAATGCTATTTGGGTTGTACTTTTGTAGTGCTGTCATTTAACTAAAACCTCTATGATAGTGTGAATATTTGTTTCCAGTGTGTCATTTTATGAAATTATGGAATAAATCCACAAAGTCAACAAAGGACTAAACAGTCATTTCTTTTCACAAAAACTGATTGTATAAGACTCTAAAAAAAACTGATGGATTTGATGATAAATAAATTGTCTGCATTATTGTTACACTGCAAATAACGACTTCATCAAGACATTTTTTGTCTATAAAACCGAAAATAAAAGCTTATTTATTGGAAAACTTGTGAAAAAAGTTAAACAAAACCTGATGTTTATAAAGTACCTGACACTCATAAGAAAATCTGAGAACACTGTTAAGTCTCCTCGTTAGTCCGTCCATCATATACCTCTTATCTGGCTCTGAGTTGGAGTGGAGGTAAATACTTCAAACCCATAACTAACTGCTCTCTGGGCAT
Organism: Plectropomus leopardus; assembly: GCF_008729295.1. Classification (NCBI taxonomy): domain Eukaryota; kingdom Metazoa; phylum Chordata; class Actinopteri; order Perciformes; family Serranidae; genus Plectropomus; species Plectropomus leopardus. The sequence continues at coordinate 13,928,527 of NC_056485.1, read as the reverse complement.
CATGAGACACTCCCAAATCAGACTGAACATACAATCCTAATCCTTCACACATGTTACCAGTCGTACATGCTAAGAATACCGCAATAGGAACGCATGCTTGAAACATGCTGCTCAAATAAAATGAATAGGTTCTACTTATCTGTTCCTAGCTGCTCCTGAATATCTGAGCTCCAAACCCCTAAGGGTGAGGCCAGATACCCTATAATGGCAATTTGGTTTTCGGTGACTTTTAAACAAATCCTGCATCAACTCAAAATTTTACTGCCACATTTGACTCACCTAAACATGCCGCGGCTCCGACCATGGCGTACAGCCCCGGCGTGATGCAGTCCGCTCCCGGTGAGCACCACCCTTTAAAAATGACCGAGTCGTGGTTGTAGTAGGCCAGCTGCTCCATGCCGACACCCAGCAGTCTGCCTGCAATGGCTCCGACTGCCATACTGGGGATGAAGAGACCAGAGGGAACCTGGGGGGGCAATTTAAAGTCGTAATGAGAAAATGGAGATATTTGCCAGTGCTGCTTAGCAAATCTGGTTGTGTCACACTGAGTCAATAAGTGTGACAACAATTATTGACCATTATGCACTTTCTTGAAGTTATTCTCTTTTTTATTGTTTATTTTCAGTTATTTTTCTTGTAACTTTTTAGTAATTTCTTGCTATTCTGGGGCCATTTCTTGTTCAGTTGCTTGTCACCATCTTCCCATGTTTTTGAAAGAAATCAAGGAAATTTGCTCAGGTATCATAGGGTTAATATCACAACGCAGTATTATGCCTGGAAATCTTGGCTCCTGGTGTTCATGTAGATGTCACTTGACACATGCCACCCTCCCAAACACTGGTACAGAAGAAGCACACCCCTTAATAGCAACATCATCAACAGGTCTTGACCGGTCCTAACCGGTCTTGAAGAGGCATTAAAAGCAACATCCATATGCATTTTCAGCCTTATAAGGTACACCAGTTCAAGGCTTCTGTCATAAAAACAATCTTAATTAACATGTAAACCCATCATTAGTCCTTTTTTCCAATGACTTGATCCTTCAGTGAGCTACATTACAGTGAGTCATGCTGCCATGACTCAGCATATAAACCATGCAGAGAGCATCCAGAGGTTCAAATGCTTCATATGAACCGTTAAATGAGCTAGATGAGCAATGTCAGCGAATAAAACTGGTCTGAAATCTGTCTCCAGACGTACAGTATTAAAGACAGCCGTCCTCTTTGTTTTTTCCCACGCTATGTTACACAGAGTTCACACAGATCGGTACATCCATAAGAAGCTGTAACCAGCTTCATCGAGAAAAAAATTCCTCAGTGGTATCAGAGTTCAATCAATAGCGGTGACACTTTAACAGGTGACATACGACAAGTATTCAGAGGTTTGCAGGAGTGTGCTTCTGTTTCTGTCTGTGTGTGTTTGGACCGACCTTCATGCCAAAGGTAATCACAGTGATCATCATCTTGAAGATTAATGCCAGAGCCAGCTGCCACAGAGCGGTGTACAGGCCGTCTCCTGCCGGTCGGTCAGCGAGGCCGTTGCCTACACCTGTTTCTGATGTGTTGGTTGGCTGCGAAGAGCGTGTGGGAAGAACAGTAGGAGAGGAAGATAAACAGTGTGAAGACAGACAAGATAAAAAAGCCATATTTAAGGAATATAAACAGGGTTCCTACAGCTCAAGGCGAGGCAGATTTAAGTTTTTTTAAGACTTTTTTTAAATGCCACTTGAAGTTAAGTTTTAGACCAATGTGCTTATTTTAACATAAAGCTTTTTTTGTACGGTAAAAGGGTTAGATTTTCTACATCAAAAGCTGGTGAAGACAACCCTTTTTAGAGTGGAACACATGGAGGACAATGAACATATTATATTCATAAGGTATCTATTTGGTTTACCAACAGAAGTGGAAAATATCTGCCATTTCTGGCCTGTTTTCTGGACAATTTTGTGTTTCTCAGGCTGCATGTGAGATTCCACCACTTGGATTCCCATCATGACAAATTGAAGAAGAGGAATTTGTTAAATTATTTAACAAAAAAAAGATATTACCAATTATTTTTAATTTTTTCAATGCAACATCAGAAAAAAACAACTCAGAAAATTCTGCTTCCCATGCCTGAGCAGTTTTAAGACTTAAAAACATAACAGTTTATGTCAATTTAATACCAATTAAAGCCTTTTTTGGATTAATGATTTCAATACATTTTAAGACTTTTTAAAGACATGCAGGAACCCTGATAAAGGGAGTCTGGCGGAGACACAAACTAGACAGAATACTTTTGAAATCACTTAAAAGGGTAAATAAAACATTAGTGTCAGGGATCTCAGTAATTATCTATAATACAACACCATTCCCACTTTAAATTAAAAGGTCTTAATCTCTATATTTGCTTACTTTGTGGGAATGAAAATGATAAACCAGAATGAAAATGCTGACTTATTCTTTTTCCAAACAAACAATTTACTCCTCCCCCCCCACACATACACAGAATCAGCCTACAAACACATATAAACAAATGCTCTCACACACATACATACACAAACAAGAGTCGATAGCTGACCTGTTGGTAGCCGCAGAGCTGAGAGGAGTCGAGCAGCGAGCAGTCGTTGAACAGCTCAGAGATGAGCTCGGCTCCACTCATCCTGGTGTAGCTGTTTGGGTAGGCGACCACGGCGGTCAAAGCTGCAACCACCAGCACCTCCATGACGGGGTAGTGACCCAGACGAGTGGTTTTGCCTTTCAGAGACACACATTATAAACAGGCTTAACTGTCTCAGAAAGAAAAGGGTTTCATTTAAATAAATATGCCACACATCTTGACTATGACTTCACTCACGTCTCCTGCACCAGGCGATGTTGGCCCTGATGAACACCGCCCCCCAGAGGCCTCCGAATATTCCCAGCAGGATGAAGGGGCCCAGCTCCACAAGGTGCCACGGGGCATGAAACTCCACGTAAAACAGCACCAGGCGGCTGTTTCCAAACGGGTTGATGGAGCGCAAAGTGAAGGCTGCTACCAGGGCGGCGAAAAATGAGCGCCACAGGGTCTTTAGAGGGAAGTAATAACTCACCTGAAGGAAGAGAAAGAGAAAATGAGAAACCTTTAAACTAACAGGAGGGATCAATCAAACAATTGATCCAATTAGATGGACAATTAAATATGGGAAAGAATTTCAGATGAAGATGTTTTTTTCATTCAAAGCTTCTATTGAGGTTTTGAATGAAGCTTGCAAGTCTGTCATTATCACAATAAACGAAATAAAGAAAATACTCCCACAAAATCCTCAATTTAAATCATATAAACTCAAATAATATAAAATATTTTGTTTTATTATTGTGATTATATACTGTATATGTTATGTATGGTGCTGTTATGGTGCTAATACAGGTGCATGCCTCCCTTTGTGTGCGGCAGGAGAGCAGACTCTTTTTTAACACAGTAAATTTTAAAGCAAAAATTATTTTGTTCAAAACATGTAATGAATATTGGAAATTATTACATCCATCCTTTTTCCAGTAAAATTTGACTTTTGGACTTTAGTTATTGGAAATGTTTGGATCATACAAAGCAGAAACAATCTTACACAGCCACTACTGAAATCTAACAAGTAACATTAATTATATTAGTGTAGCCTAATCTAAACCGGCAACTGTGTCGAAATACTCATTTTAAACAGAATGCAAAAAACAAACAAGAAATGTGGATTTAGAATTATAGTGTAAATATTATAAATGGCACAAAAAAACTATAGCCATAGAAAATATAGACAGGAATTGTAATTCATAACTTAAGAATCAACAAGTGAGTTAAATGAGACCTGCTTTACTATTTTGACAACCGCTGAGGTGCCAACATTGCAGTGAAATAATCATTTTCATCATATTATCTGATAATAAAAAACAAACTCAGAGGACTGTCTGTTCAGCACAAACGTAAAAGCTGTTGCAATCACTTTACTCACAAATAAATCAGCAAAGTAGTGCTTAGCTTTGAGATTTATTTTAGGGCTCTGAGGTGTGAAACTGCCCTCAGAAGAATTACCAATATCATCATCCAAAAACTCCACAGGATATTTTGCTGAAGATGAATTACAAAGCTGCTGAGACACATTTATTTCCCAAACCATGAATGCAAACTGTGGTTTTCAGCATCCAGAGAGAAATGGTCAAGAAAAATTAAAGAATCATAAAGCAATTAAAAACCAGTTCAGATTAGTTTGTTATCTGGTGCTGATAAAATGATTTGCCTTTGCGGTATTGTCGTTCTGATGCAGAAAACAAGAATATCTTACTCTTGCATTGCGAGATTCACTGTGATGAGATCCATTTTTGCCTCAACAGTATGTTTTAAAATGGCCGTAGATTCTCATGTGCATCAGTTTATCCTCTGATGTTGTCTAAGATTTCAACATCTGTCTGAATGGATTACCAGACAAATAATTAGCTAATCCGCAGGAATTTAGTCGATAAATAATGGTAATTACCTCCTCCAGGCTGAACAGGACTCCTCCAATGGGAGCACCGAAGGCCACGGACACACCCACTGCGGCTGCTGCAGATAACACCTACGAGCAAGAAAAAAGAAAAAAACACATCTGTATTGCACATTAAACAAAGGAAATAGAACAAAATGGATTAAAGGGGCATTGCACTCTTTTAAATGTTGGATGAACAGATGTTTTTAGGTACAGACGATTTACTAGAAAACAGCTGAGTCACAACAGGCTGACCAAAACCAGTAGTTTCCAATGGTGGTGAAAGTCAAATAGCAGTGATTTTAATCTGTTATTCTGATATAAAAAAATGCAGTAAAATAAGACCTTTCCCTTATTAGCTACTGTTTCTGCGATTTCAGATGCAAAGACTATAAGAAAACAGCAGCTTGTTTGGATTGCTATTTTATTTTACAATTTCTCTATTCAAAGTAAACACGTACTTTTCACCCAGCTTTCAAAGCCAACAGGTACTCCTCGTAAACTGTCATCTGTTAAGTAAATAACAAATTAACCACAAACAGCAGCCGACTTTGTTACCACATAAAGCTCATCTCGACACTTTCCTTCAGGGGAGACTAGAAAAACAAGGAGAGCCCATTTTCCTGCTCCATCGTCCAAAACTAGAACAATGAATCCTTAACAAGCTATAAACACCCTCATTATTCTCCTCACCCCCAAAATGCCTCAGAGCCTACCTCTCGCCGCTTGGCCTCATTCTTGCGGTACTTGGTGAACAGATGACACAGTATGTTAGCGCAGCAGCAAGCCACGTGTACCAGAGGGCCCTCCTTTCCTAAGCTGAGCCCAGAGGAGACGGCTAAAACCAGGGTGATGGTCTTGATGATCAGGGTCCACTTCCCTAGGTAGCCGCGGATGATGAACCCACTGAGGATGGTTTTAATCTGAGAGAGAAAAAGAAGAGTGTGGATTAGTTTGTGTGTGTAGAGGCAACCAGGATATGTTTGTGATTGCGTTTATGTTAGGGAGAGCTCAGTTTACATGTGCGTGTGTGTGAGCTTATAACCAAGAAAAAGAAAGAGGAGAGAAAATTGAGTTTTTGTCCTGGATATTTTTCTTTCAAATAAGCAGTTAATCTCGTGTGCGTGGGCCTGCTGACCACCGCCTGACCTCTAGGATTCAAGTTTCACAAAATTAAGGATGTTCTTTGTTTGAGAGCCGCTGAGAAAGACAGGCTTAAGAGTTTATATATGCAGGAAAGAGCTGTGTTTGTGAGTTTGTTCTGTATACATGAAACGGGTGAATGCGTTTGGTTTTGTTTGTGCTCGGTTCGGTTATCCACTTGTATTTTTCAGAGTGTAAGCAAATCTTGAGCTTTTTACTTCCTTAGAGATAAAGAGTGAAAGACGAAAAGAAAGCAAACACTGAAAGCAGAACAGCAGAGACAGCAGGAAGTCCAGTCCGGCTTTTAGGTTTAGTGTTCAGTTGCAATGTACTCAATGTGAGTATAAAGAAGAAAATAATCCAAGACCACATTATCATGATTATCATTATTAATCATTATTTCTTTATTTCTGGAATGGGTTGCTGGTTGTTGTGCTCTTTTTCTTTTTTTTGTTTTATCTCTGTTGATCTACAGTTATTTCCAACATTACATGTTGTCTGTGTGAGACGACAGCATAGAGAAAGAAACAAGAGATGAATTATGTTTGGGATTTACATTATTTGAGGGGCGCATTGGTGAGGAGTTGGTTTCAGGACGGTGGTTAGAAATAGCAGGACTCACTTATATATTGATATTGATATCAATATTGCTAGTTGCATGTATGATGTTTATCTGTTTTTTAGTTTTTTCTGTCTTTCTGTTTGTAAGTCAATAAAAGATATTTACAAAGATGAAATGTTTAGTGTCCACAAAATGTATTTTTTTTCAGTTTGGATGTAAATTAATCAATGTAAATAAATGCTGTTAAAAAAAAAACTAAGGGAAATGGAGGAACAAATGTTTATTAACACTGCTATCCAAACACTCCACTGAGCAAAACCCAAACATCTCCAAAGTGTTTATTCTTGCAGCTAAACTGGGTTTTTTCATCAAATACATAAAAAATAGAAAAGAATAAAATCTGCAGGAATAATTACATGTAATTATGTGCAGATAAGAATCCTGTTCATCCTGTTAAAATCCTGTCCATAAACAAACATGCATTACTAAAGCAAATAATGTCATCAACAGAGAATTACATATGACATGAATGGAAAAAGACACTCCACCCCTCTCTTTATGTGATGATTCTGAGTGCAGTTTTACCTCTGGTATTCCTGAGCCGCATGCGTACGGCGCGAATGCCCTGACCAGAGTGACAGCCAGGAAAGCGAAAAGTAGAGCCCAGAAGATGTACATCAGGTAGTTCACGATGTAGGCAAACGCACCCTGGAGGAACACACAAACACACGTGTGTAAAATAAGACACTTGATTTCTTAAACCCTTCGAAATTATATTTTACAAAGGAAAGAAAAAAGCTTAATTTATTCAGCACCTGGCTGAGCTGTGGTGTTGTCTTGTGTCATGACAGCTTATAACCAGCAGGTGGGATCAAAGCACCGTTAAACCTTTTGCTAGTGACATGGGAAATGTGTGAATTACATGCTTTTGTTATGAATTTCTGAGTGCGAGAGAGCATGACTGGACATGAATTTTTCTATCCTGTGAAGAGTGCAACTGGCCCTCGTGTTGTGTATAAGCAGAGCTCTCTTCAAAGACGGCACTGAGACGCAATAAAACAGGCAGCAGCTCACTGCCCTGGATCATGACATGGAATTAATTTAGGTTTTATACTTCATACACATCTGGGGCCAAGAAATTTGCATTTTATTAGTTTAATGTTTTACTCTGAAAGCATGGGCTTGAGACAGCTTGGATACTGAAAATTTCATGGATCTAAAGGCAAAACACACCGTGGCCAAATGGCGCACATCAAAACAGCTGCCACTATTATTTTCTATGTAAAAGCCCATACCGACGGCAGCTGCGCTTGTGTTGGCAATCACGGATGCACGGCCCCGTGATACTTCACGCCGCTGTGCTATATTCAGCCTTGCTGCCCCTGAAAATTTTTTTTTCCTCCACTTGCTCCCTGCTTGCGCATCCTGGCTCCCATAGCACAGAGTTCGTGCAGCTCAAGGCAGGGTAGATTTAAGACTTTTAAAACACTTGGTATTAAGTTTATGATCAATTTACTCATAACCAAAACAAAGGGACAATTTTATTTTGCCCAAAAGTTGATTGTAACATAAAACAGTACTTTTCTTGTCCAGTGAAAAAAGTCACTTTCTTTATGTGAAATGTTGGAAAAACAGCCTTTTTAGAGTGGAGCGTGGAAGACAATGAACATAATATATTATCATAAAAGTGTCTGTTTAGTTAACCAACAGTTAAATGTTTTTTTTAAATGCAGGTGAAATCCCACTGCTTTGATTCATATCACAATGAGTTTAAGAAAATAAATGTATCAAATTATTTAACAAAAAAAAGATGTTTCAAATTATTTTTGAGATTTTATAATGCAATGTGAGAAAAAAAACAATTCATAAAATCCTACCTCCCATGTCTGAGAATTTTCAAGACTTTTTAAAGATTGATTTAAGGCAAATGCCTTATTTTTTTTATTAATTAATTCAATGTCTACAGGGCCTACAGGATTTTAAGCTAACGCAGAGGTGGAAGTGACACAGATCTTTTAGTAAAAGTAGTAATAACTGTGTGGTCTTCTGCTGATATGAAATGCTTCCTATAGGTGCTAGGTGTTGCAATTGATGTGCATCATATGACGTGCCACAGTGCTGCAGCAGAGTGTGTTTTCAGCTTCAGTGTGCAGAAGATCATTTTCAATCTGGATTAAATTCATTTTGTTATGTCCCTTTACCTCTGCTGTCCCTGTTATGAGCTCAGCCCAGCTCTGCCACTGTGGACACCTGTCCCTCTCCTGAAAAGTCATCTGGTTGGACTTCCAGCAGCAGTGCTCGTGGTTGAACCAGAAGCCGATGAGACAAACCCCTTCTTTCATGTCGGTCAGCCAGTGGGCTGCGATGTCGATGCCGCCGGCTACAGCACCTGCGTGAGAGAAGGACAAGTTCAGGATAAGAGAGCAGACTGTGGAAAGCAGGTTTTTAATCCATCAAAACACATTTTATGGGTTTGTTTTGCATCTGTGGTTGGAGGTATGTTAATGTGTACCAACAAAACATCCATCATCAAATGTCACGTGTCACGTTTTGTGTCTAAAGGTAATTTTGTGGCTTGCCACATAATGAATATGCGCTTCCTTTAGAAGTATGCCACCCTGCTGCCTACTTTCAGTGCAATGTTAGAGTTTTTTGTAGCTCTACACCTGCCGCCTTTCACCACATGGGAATTAACTTTCAGCTGAAGCAGGCACCGCAGAAACATAAGGAAGGGTATAAACAGGTAAATGCACCACTATTTTGGGTTTAATAATCCGTGTTGTTTTTTTTTTTTTTTATTCATAAATATTACTTTCTTAACTGATATTTTGTTCTGTCATCTAGCTGTACAGATAGTTTCATTTCCTGTGGCTTTTACACAGCTGCTGCTGAGAAAAAAAGGTATGAAGAATTTGGTTTTTAGTATCTTTAAAGCAACTCAACTGCAGTGTTTTTCCAGAAACAATGCCCCAGTTTCTCAGATTAAACGTCACGCTTTACTGTCAAGTTGATTTAATTCTGAATGCATTAAAAAGAACGAGTCCAGACCACAGTGCTCTACCTGACATGAGTCCCACTAGAAGCATGAGCAACCATCCAGAGAAGGCATCACTGACGCTGTGCAGCAGAGCCACAGTTGACTGTCTGCTCTTATTGGTGATCTGGATGGACACAGAGATGAGGAGATCAATGTTAGAAAGCAATTAACATCATCATTATATTTTTTGGTTTCATATCCTTTATCATATTACGTTGTAAATGGAATCAGTGATATTTTACATTGCTGCCTCACTGCTAAAATACAAGTCATGTGGTCAGGTAATGTACTTCTATTTTGTACATTTTTATCTTTTGTCTGTTTCATGTGGTGCTTTAAAGTAATACTTCACCCCTCTAATTATCATTTGGATCAATTACTCACCCAACCTTGTGTTGAATTTGTGATGAAATCTTTGTTTTTCTTGCATGCATCTGGTGAGTGAAGAATAGAAAAATTGAGAAAATTCTTGATGAATTGAAGTCATAGGGGATTGAGTTTAACAGCCAAACTACATCAAAACACCCATTTAAATTCTCTTACACAACTCATGCAGTATAATCCATGTCTCGTTTATCCAGTCGAATACTCAGTACTTCCCAAAAAGACAGCCCTTTCCAACAGGGAAGTTTACGAAAAGATAAACTTAATCTAAGCTCTTCTTAAAGCCAGACTCCATTGACAAAAATATATAATTTTAATTTTACCTCACTAAACACAGAAGCTCCTGGTCTATCCGTGCATCAGTTGGATAGTTAGTTTGCAGTAGGCTAGCAACTCCTGTGTTCGATGAGCTAAAATTACAATTTTTGTCAATGGAGTCTGGCTTTGAAAAAAGCATAGATAAATTTCACTTTGTATTCAGCTCCCAGTTGGCAAGGGCTGTCTGTTTGGGAAGTACCAAGCATACGGATGGATAAATGAGACTTGGATTATACTGCATGAGTTGTGTGAGAGTTTGACAATGGATGTTTAAATATAGTTTTGCTTTTGCTAAACTCAGTCACAGATTACTTCAACTCATCAAGAACTTTTCTCTGCTCTTTAATTTTTTGTTCACCGTGGAGGCATGTGAGAAAGACTTCACAAATTCAATGTAATATGGGAGGAGTAACTGGTATATATATGGTCATTTGGGGGGTTAAGTGTTCCTTAAGAACTTCTTTTGCCCTTGAAGTGTTAACTTTTCTTACACTGGCAGTAAAATCAGACCTGTTTAAAACAATAAACTATATAGAAAAAACACCATCATCACTTCAGCAGCTGCTATCAATAGTAAACCACATAACCTCAATTCTCCAGTTTCTGTGTGAATGCGCGTGGCTATAAATATAAACTGTAAGTGGAGCATGAAGAGAAGAATGCTTTACATGGAGGTTGTCCTTCTTTACCTTTATACAGGTATGACCAAGAAGTAAACACCTCTCTGTATTGAATGACTATGATCTAGTTAAGGTTTTTTTAATCTCTATCCCTTCTATAAATACTCACAACGCTCTGCTTCATACCTCTCTGTGTCTGTCACGGTCCTTGCTCTTCTCTCTGACCCAGTCGATGGTGTTGAAGTCTTCGTAGGTTCCCAGTCCGGGCAGCGGGTCCTCCAGAAGGTCCACAAGTTTGCTGGGGCCGTTACCGTTCATACCGGCTGCTCTGCTGCTGTGCTCCTCGTAAACTCCTGGGAGGGAGGGACAGGGCGCGAGAGGGAGAGAAAGGCATTCGAGATGCACATTAACATTCTCTCACACAAACACCAGCCTCTTACTGGCTACCACATCGTTCTTGCCTTGTCATTTTAGGCATTTTTCTTCTATTGTTTTATGTCATGTTGTGTTTGGGAGCTATTCAAATTCTCTTATTTATGTGTTTTGTTTGTGACTGAGATGTTACTTTTTCTTTTTGTGGTCAGAAGAGGTCATTAAGTGCATTCACAAGCATGTGAAGTCCTTCACACACAGAGAGGCACAAAACTCCAGCAGTGTTTCCCACATATATACTGTATTTGTTTTGATCTGCTTCAACATCAGGCCCAGTGTGATATGATTGAAGCATATGCCAACATATACTCTAAGTAACATCGACAACTCTAATATCTAGATCTGCACAATCACAGCAGAGTGTATAGCTGCAGGGTAAATTAGATTCAAGACAAAAAGTCTGAAGCCCTGCAGTTTTCATTACACCTCACAATACAAAAGTGATGGATGTAACAAATATACTGCTCATTTCACTTTACTTTGAGTCTTCACAGTGTGGCTAAAGATTTAAAGATTGTGCTGAGGGTGATGAAAGGAAAAGTTGGAGTTTATTAAAGTCAGAAGAGTTTTGAACATTAATTTCATCTGCCAATTTCACATTTATTCTCCAGAAAACATTAAAATGAACCCTGGTGTTCGATTTTAGATCATATTGGGCTCCGAAATGACAAAAAAATGTCACGTGTACAGAATAGACCAACATAATGAAATTATTATACAGACAATACAGATGTCAAAAGAATTCAATATACATATGCTGGATCTTCCACAGGTCCTCAAAATAACTGTCTCAAAATATACATTAACGTAAATCAAACATATTTTTAGAAAGATAAATTTATATAATTTTTTAAATTATAAATATTTAATTAACAGTACACAACATTTATGATAAGCTCACTGTTCCCCATGAATCTAATCATGTGAGCTAGCTAATGCTAAATCACTGTGTGGCACCTGCTCATAACAGCAAGGCAAACTAGTCACATTATAATCAAACATATTGACAAATTAACTGAATTATTATTTTCAAGTTTACAGACGTTCTTGTGAGCCAAAATGCATTGTATTCAAACTTTTTGAGCAAGAGACTCTGACATACCGTTCACCTCAGAAACCCCTGGCAAAAGTGCAGAGAGTAAAGCTAACACACCTTGCCATGCTACAACTGCTGTTGACCTGCCAGCTACACCCGAAAATATTCAGAGAATTATCTCAAGTGCAACTCAGTTTTACACTACGTTTGTATTAGGAGGTCCCTGCTCTGTGTCTCTTTCAGTCAGCTGGCCCTTTGCCTGAAAAAAGCTGGAGACCCCTGATCTCTACAATGAAAATATTTTGCGCTATTAAACTCTTTACAAGAACATGTGCTGTCCTCCAAAGATGGATGTGTCAGCAGCAGAAAAATTGGATGCACTCTCAAAACTGACTTGCACACGTACACACATACAAACACAAGCCTTGAGAAAGTGCTAGCAGTAGCAAACCCACTATTTATGCTGACTATTGTTACTGAGCAAAGAAAAACGGGAGAACTGCGTGAAAAGGAGCAACAGAAAATGTGCATAACTTTCAGCTGTAATACTGCATTAATGAGTGTTTAAGGCAACAGCACACAAAGCTATATAATCGACTTCAGCTTCATTTGGCTCACAACAAAAGAGCTTTGAGTATGTGGAAGCGTCCCAGCGACAGACAGCAACAATTACCAGACAGCAGCAACCAATCAAAACCAGCTTCCCTACGGAAACAGGAAAAGACACAGGAAGTTCTGATTTATGCTGTATGTGAGCAACCCACAACAGAGCTGAGACAAAATAAAAATGTGTTTTCATTTGAGTTATAATGGAAGACATAATAAAAATGTAAATGATGGTGGAGATGGCGCTTTCTGTCTGTGAGTTTAATGAGCTGAAGCCGAGAGAAGAAACTAATGGGAGATCCACATGAAAACAGCCAATAAAGCATGTTTTTTAAGTAGCAATCACTTTAACAATATTTCATCTCACATTTCAGAGCAAAAAACATCACTCAAGTAGTAAGGTTGCAGAGAGGACACTATACCACTAAAATCTATCTACACCAAAATCTACACCATCTTTGCCTCACAGACACAGATACTTTTCTGACATGACACTGGAGGGAGGAGAACATTTGCATCCATTAAAACAAAAGGAGCTTTATACACCTGAGCTGACAAGTTGGACTGGTTTTACACTAAGAATGAAAAAAATGCCCTCTCTCTGTCTCACTCTCGCTCTCTGTCTGTCACATCTGTTGCATGCAACATACTGTTTTCTGATATATATAAATTATAGATTTAAAGTTAAGTTCACTTAAAATGTATTTGTTGAAAGAAGAAGAAGAAAAAAGTCAGAGAGCACAAAAAACTAACAAGTAATACATAAATGCACATGTATATCTACACAATCCTGTCTACAATCTGCTCAGTACAGCCTTCGTCATGTACTAGAGCAGCAGAACTAATAATAGCATCTCGAGTCACTTTAAGTGACAAACATGTTTATTTCTTCTGCCAGGTCATCTAGTCTTTCCCTGTGTCTCAACTTACCGGGAACATCACCATGTACAAGGTTACAATGCTGGAGTCAGCTGATGGTAATCAAACCTGAAATGTAACTAGACCCAGGTGTTAGTGAGGACACAGCTATTATAACAATCGCATTTTGTTTGGCTTCCTTTTTGTTTAACCCACTTTTTCACTTAGCTTGTGCTAACAATTTGTTGTTCTGCTACTGGCATATTGAAGCTGTTATTTACCTGCCCCTCTTAAATCAATTAGCCTCGCCGTAAATGCATGCTGGGACCCCTCATGACCCAGTACAGGACTGGGTGAGTATAACGGATAAATGAGAGGGAAATGTTTGGCTTGTTTGCATGGAAGGATTACTGAACGGGAGCAACGGGCACAGGCCCAGGGACGCGAAGTGCAAGGGGGGTTCTCCTGACCCTAATGAACATGGACTGACCACAGAGAGACACAAAATGACCAAAAAAGACACAAATTACCTAAAGAAATATAAAAAGATGACAAGAGATATACAATCAAAATAAAACTCATTACGACTACAAAGACATGCACAGCAATGATCAAAAATGCATCCACACAGTCGGGGGGGGGGATATCTCTGCAGAGAAGCCTTTTGTCTGATAGACCGCCCCTGCTTGTATGCGATGCTTTTAGCCATATTTTGCACTTGGCAATCCACCAAAGTCTGTCTGATCCTGTAAAATGTTGTGGAGATGCAGTAGTATTTATTCTCCAATTATTCTTCACTAGAGAGCTCTCTGCATTAGCTCTTTTGAAAGTCCTTTATGTGACAGATGTGAGCCATAGCTGGATGTAATCCAGACATCTATCAGACATCTAAATTTAAGGCTTTTTAAGACCTTTTCAAGATCCCCTTTAACCAAATCTAAGATTGATTTTGGAAAAAAATAGTTATTTTTTCTTATTGAAGCATTGGTAAGTCTAAAGGTAAGTAAGGTAAGTCTCAAGGTAAATGTAATTAAATTTCATGATCATTTCACTGATCATTTCATTTCATTTTAAGACTTTTTTAAGTATGTGCACACACTGTGCCTTATGTTATTGACTGACCGACAGTAGAGGTGGAAGTATAAATAAAATCTTCTATCACAGCATGTCATCTTTTATTATCATAATTTAGTAAACGTTTTTGAAACTCAATATAAAAGCTGCTAATAAATAAAATATGGGACACACTTACGTTACACTTCAGTAAAATATACCATTATATTTCCAAACCCTCCCTTGTGGTTGCGAAAGATAAATGGTTATCTAAACCATCTGTCTAACCAGAAATGATTGTTATCATTTAAGTCCGTGTACACCCTTTCTATTTCGGGTAAATTTGCTGCTGTGACCGACCTTTGCACATTATTCATGATAGCCAAAACACAAATTCAGTGAAGGCCAGAGAGAATGCAATCCAAAATACACAGTCCCTGTCAATAAAATGAATACAAAAAATAAATAAATAAAAATAAATAGAACACACAAATACAAGAATTTACCATTTATTTATTTTTTAAAATGGACAAATCTGATAAAAAGGAGTTAAAATATAACTCCACAAATACTAAAGAATGCAGACTAAAGCCATCGGGAAGATGTAAATATTCACTGCTCTACATACGGAGGAATAAAAAGCAAAGACAACAACAGAAAACAAGTATTACATATCTGATTTTGATCTCAGCTTTAAAATCACAACCTCATAAAAAAGGACAAAACGGCCTTTGTGACCCCAAACACACATGAGGTAGGAAGTACACTACCGCACACACACAGATAAGAGTGGTTGGAATTCATCATGTCTCTGTTGCTGTCGACCTCTGTGTCAAATACACAGACTCACACAGCTGTATACACACACCAAGATCCAAAAAAAGGTTTATTTCTCTCATGCAGGCTGCAGTATAGAAACATTAACCATGTGAGTCGGTGACTGATACGTCGTAAATGGTCTTAATGATCAAACTCCACCGTGTCAGAGTTTAAGGTATCAACAAAAACACAACAAAGCCGAATTCAATTTTAAAATGTAGCGCATTTAACATAATTAAAAAGCACCTTAAAGCAGGAGACACACACAGAGGTGGCTGCAATAAAGATGTAGAAGACATTCATACAACTTGTTACTCAAGCACAACCTGTGTCAGCAGTCTGACGGGAGATGACGCCAGCTTTTCCTCTAATGCTAGAGTGCAGACCTTATCAGACAGCGAAAAGAAAAAACAAAGCTACTACGGTGCTACAGACTCACCATTCTCAAACAGAACCTCCTCATCCAGCTTCTTACTCCAGAACTCCCAGTGCATCTCTCCTTTCCTGGCTCCTAACACAACAAACTGAGTATCCACAGTGAGTGTTAAAACTCAAACTAAAAACCTCTTCCCTCCTCTGAAATCCTCAAGGAAGTGGACTCCAGCAGAGCACTCCCTCATTGGCCAGAAAGGTCGGGGAATGAGTAATGATTGGCTAATCTGTCTGGGAAGTATGACTGCGTGCTGAGCTAGTGGGAACTGTTATTGATAGGTTGTGAGTGTTTGTGAGCTCGCTCGCTCGCTGTGATTGGCTGAGGTGGTTCACTGCGTAAAGATGAGGTCGTGTGTGTATAAGGTCTTGACCTTTTGAAACCAGTGGATAGTTTTTAGGAAGAGAGGCTGCGTAATGCACAGTGTTGTGAAACAGGGTCAGACTGGGGGTCAGTTTACTGTCAGTTCAGTCCAGTCTGGGAATGTAATCCAACGTATGCAAATAAAAACAAATACTGTGGGATTTTAAAATTGTGTGTAGTAATTTTTTAATGATAAAAAGTAGGGCAATTACGTTAATGTTATCTTGCCAATGTTAGTTATATTTATTTATTTATGTATTTATTTTAAATTCTGTTAATACTTTCCCCACTGGGTGTTCAAGTACTGTTTCCATAAAAAACATGCTACCACGAGTGCAGTCTCTTGACTTCGCCCCCTCCAGTCCACAACATGGAGGAAAACTCAAATAATTGATTTTGTCTGCAAGAAATGCAAGATACGTATTTTCTTCTTTTTACTTTAACTACATTAAAAATAAAATGTGACCTTTTTCACAAGACGTTTTCATTTTAAGCAATGTGTGCTTGCGATTTCAGTTGTTCGAAATATTCAATTAATAAGCATAAATAGTTCATCTGTGTGTATTTCTTTTGATTATTTTCAAATTCACAAATCTAAGATATGTACTCTTTCATGAGGAAAAGTATCTCAGCTTTAACAGTTGAGCATAATTACAGAGCAAATATTGTCAGTGAACTATGAGAGCAAAACAGCAACAAAAAAAACGGAGGGTGAGGTAAAAGGAAAAATGTTTAATTAATCATTAAATTTATTTGAGGTTATATTGTCCAAACTTAAATATCACAAAATTTATCAATATCAGAATATAAACAAACTAGACCATTTGAATTGCAAAGCACTTTGTAAACAACTGTTTTTAAAGGTGCTATATTAATAATAGTTATTATTATTATTATTATTATTATTATTATTATTATTTGATTAACAGGTTGGTTTAACAGACACTGAAGAATGAACTTCACATTTTGGTAATGAACTAAAATGAAACTCCTAATCCTCACCCTGCTGTGAACTCAGGAGAGGTGTGTTACATTACTCCCTCTCACACAAAAGGTGTTAAGTTAAACTTCCATGAGATATACACAGTACTGTGTATTTAAAGTAGATAGCGCTAAACCACAATCAAATTATTTTGACTGCTTCTGCTGAAAGTTTGCGATTGGGCTGTGGAAACTATTTCACCCCTCGCTTTCAGTTTGATGGCATGAAATGTCAAGAGCTGAAGAAAAAGTTAGTCACAAATTTTAACAAATTATGTGATTAACATAACTTCATTGTCAGATATCTCAACTTATGGCCTTGCATGACACTGGTAAAACCCAACATGAGTCACATTATGGTTGTTCTTAAAGGAACAGTTCACTAAAAAAAAAAAAATAAAAAACAACATATTTTTCTTACCTGTGCCACTCATCAATCTAGATTGTTTTAATATTAATCAGAGATTTATCTTCGCCTCCTGAGTTTCCTACATGAAACTGCTCACAATAAGGTCTACGGATTATCTTGAGTAACCTAGTTATTATTTATGGAAAGAGACTTTAATGTTGAGTTTTTAAATGTATTTCTTTGATGCTTTGAACACCACAAGCAGAGTGCTATCTTGTTACATTATATTGGAGAAAAGGCAGACATCTCTTCGGACAATATCTCCAACACTCAGCAACTAACACCAGAACAATCTCGGTTGATAAACAGCACTATAGGTAATTTTGGGATTAACTGTGCCTTTAATACTACAAGTTAACAGGAACATAAAATTGACAGGAAGTAAAAGTGGTAAACTGGTGTCATTGTGACAGTGCATTCATGTTGCACGGTTTCCTCCAAATCTTCAATCAAGCGTGTTTAAGCATTTATTAAGCATCCCTCTAATTTTTATGGGCTGTACAGTGAAAGGAACTGAAAGCTCTCCCCGCAGAGTGAGAGGAAGGATTGACAGATTGCCGTCTATCACAGGGCTCACAGACAAACGAGAGCGCAATAGAAGGAAACTAAGAGTCTCCAAAAACGCCGTGCTAACCACTCTGCCGTCATGCTTGATCACCTCATCTGACTGTTAAAAAAAAGCAACACGGTGGTGCCATGAAACAACCGAACACGTACAGGAATCCTGTTCACAACTTCAAATGCCAAAACCATCCCTGATAGATTTCACTGTGCAAAGTGCAAACTGATCCAGTATTAGTGCTTCTCAGAAAATGGGTCAGCAACACGGAGTCCCTGGAGCAACTCTGCTTGTTTTCAGCAAGGGATGTCATGCTGAGCTCAGCACTCACTCTGTGTGTGTGTGTGTGTGTGTGTGTGTGTGTGTGTGTGTGTATTTGTCCTAAAGGGACAGTGGAGAATATAATCTTGCATTTGCACAGAATATCAACACACACACACACCTTTTAATTCCTCACAGAAAACTCTGGAAAATGTGACACACTCTCTTTGTCATATTTTTGAGCCAAAACTTCCACAGTTTGTTATCTACTGTGGATTGATTAGCTCACACACATATAAAAAAAGGCTGACAGACACACACACACTGTTTCCAGTAAGGATTTGAACCTTGAACTCCTGAAGTCTGGTTGCTATGGGAATTGGCATCTCATGTAACCCCCGTGACGCTTTAATACGGCAAACAAGCATCTCTGGAACATGTTAATGTCATGGACTGTCATTAATTTTCCATGCCTGAGTTTTTAAATCATATTTACTGGGGCAGAGGAAATTTAATTTAAAAAAGGAATGTGTATCTCCACAGTTAATTAATTTTGTCCACAAGATGTTTTCCACGTGCTGGAAAGAAACCTTAATCATAAGTATATGATGCAACTGTCGTGCTGGAAAACTGCAGAAACAACTTCTTAGGAAACTGGCTCGGACATGCACGAACGGAAGCACTTCTGAAGAATTTTTATCACATAAGGATTTCCTGTCATCGACGTTTCGTTGGACTGGACCACAACTACAACACGCAGCCAATACTAAGGTTACAAACTTCTATACGTGAAAAAACTTAGCTGGAAACTGAAGCTTAATACTTTTTTAATTTCTGACTAAAAATAAAAAGTTCTGAAATTTGGCATTGACTACTTGATAAAGTAGGGTTTATGCATTCTCCTGATCTAAAACTGAAGACCAAAAAAAGAGTTGATATATCCCAAACTAAGAAACAATTAGATTTGGCAATTTTATCAAAACTCAGGTATCATATAACTACTTCTATCTAAAGTTGCTCCAATACTAATACCAGTATGAAAGTTGCCTTTAATACTGCCTAAAATGCTGGATTGGGTGTTTGCGTTTGCACAAGTCCATGCACTGATTTAATAGATTTTGATAAACTTCAAAGTAGTTTCACCCAAATAAAACTGCAGTTTGACAGGAATTTAGTGGCAATTTACTGCTCTAAAAGTGTTGCCTAAACAGTGAGTTGCCCTGTGCAGCCAAGTAGTGTTTTAGAGTAACAAAAGGAACTGATTTCGGGTGAATAGTCTATTGTTAAAATTAGATATTAAGGGAAGTTCTATGGGGTATGTGTTTGTTCATGTTTTTAAAAGGGCGTCACGTGAGCAATGACAGCAATAATTTCACAACAATACAGGGATTAATTTATTTCTTTAGCTTAGGTATATGAATTGGTATCTAGAAGGAAAAAAAATGGTATTATGTCTACTTATAATGATCATGTTCAAGCTACAGCTGCTGTTATTGCTTGATTAATCCAGTCTAGGGTTGCAAACTGCAAGCACTTTAATTAATTAATTAGTAAAATTAACAACCAGTTAATCAATTCATCATTATTAAAAAACAAACAAACTTTGCTTATTTCAAATAATACCAAATGTATTTTTTCCTCGGTCAGAATAACATATTGCATTTATTTTGACAGTATTTCATAGCCTATTGATTCAGCAATTAAATTTCACATTCAGGGATTAATTGTAATCATCCCTAATCCAATCAAAAAAAATCTGCTATTTGGATAACTGGTTCATTTCCAGTTTCTTCTTCCTGGTTCTCAAATGTGAGGATTTGCTGCTTTTTTTTTGTTTCACGTAATTGGAAACTAAACAACTGATTTATCAAGACAATAACCGTTAAATTGATACTGAAAATAATAGTTATTTTCAAACAATGCCCATCCCTCATGACACCATGATATATTGTAAAATTCTTCACCTCGGTGAGAAGCTGGATGAGCAGAGTATAAGCCGCTTACAACATCTCACCAGGGGATTTCTGGGCTCTTGAGATATCTCAGTAACCACAAAGTCTGGGCATGATGTTTCATCTCGATTAAAACAAACATCAGAGCGCAAAGTTTTGTGACTCATTTAGGGTTTCAGTCATATCTTAAGTTGTCTAAGTTTTACTATGACCACAAGGCTTCTGCTTGCCTCTTTTAAGAGCGTTGATCATGTATTAAATATACGAAAACTTCTAATTAAACCAGCAGAGCATCTTGGGATTCACCAGTTATTATGTGGTTGTACTGGCGAAAGGTATTGCAGTAAAAGGAGGGATATGTAAGCTCAGCGAATTCCTCTTTCCTTGCATGGAGGAATCTTTTACAACTATAGGTACAAAGCTGTAACTGATTGACAGCTGTTGCAAAATTTGCAGCTTTTTAAATGTCCCTGGATGACCTTTCCACTTTCTGCAGAGGCCAAATCACAGGTTAGTGCTAAACTTTATAGCGTGTTATTCTTCTCTAAAAAAACAGAAAATCTGCTCACCATTCTTTACATAAAAACTGTTGCCCTTCCTTTAATTCTTTTGACCGTTCACTCGTCTCTTTTCTTTTTTCTCACCTCCCCTTCTTCCTGTTTCACAGTCTCCACATGTGACCTCATGAAGTAAACACTATCATTTAAAAAAAAGCACCAGATAGTCAGACTCACTGTATCCAGAGCTGTGACTCATTCCCTGTCAATCATTATATCTATTGTCACCACCAGTTAAGGCGCTGACAGCTTGACCACGAAAGTCCACTGCTTACAACAGCAGCTCTGACAGGATACACTGTCAGTATAACTAGCAATAAAATATTACTGGCAACAGTGATAATCTTTATTTATACAACACCGGCGATAAAGCAACATGAACTGATTTAAACAAAATATATACCCAGCCGACAGTAACAACAGCACCAAATAAAACCTGAAAAACATGGAAGTTTAGTATATTTCTCAATTCACACATTAAAATATAATCAGCTAAAATGATTACATAAAGTTGGTATATATAAATAAAGGTGTACTGTATTACTGCACAACTGTAGTTTGACCACTTTTTACATTATTTTGCTTTATTATTGCTTTTAGGGGATCACCTCTCCTCCCCTCTCTTTTATTTGCAAGAATCCACCGCAGTTGAATGGAAAGTTACCAACTGGAGCTTTAAATAAACACTTTTATCTCGCTCTAACCAGGAACCGAAAAAGAGATGTAATATGACTACTTTTGCTGCAGCTCCTGAAAACATTTCTCTCTCTGCTCCCTCTTATCAATACAACATGAACTAGTATAACGGGCCTCAACTGGTGTCCAGAGTCATCACTTATAGATGTTTATCTGTTTAAATACTTTAACAAAATGATGGGGATCATAAACACAGTGCAGAAAGTCAGCATATGTGATAGATTTAGTTCCATCAGACAGTGTTTGCACACTTTCAGCCTGAATGCATTTTTGCTGTTGTCAAGTGCTGTTATCATCCCCTAGTTTCTGTCTTTCTGTTCTTCAAAAACAAAAATAACTCTCAGCAAAGCCAGACAGCCAGGACAAGCGGTGACATGCTCGCTTCCTTCAGAGCAGAGAATCCCTTGGAAAAGTTGGCTTTTCTTTGGATAAACACTACCATAAATGAATGGATGAAATTACAAGGAATAAAAAGCACAATGACAATGTATTTTTCCATATATCTGATCCTAAAACATTAGCTGACTGACTGTTATGATGCCAAATACACCGCAACAAAGGCATTTAGAGGATGACTGCCTTTCACACACCTTCCTTGTACATTGTTGACAGAGGGATCGGAGCACCTTGATACAACTCCCAAGCCAGTATTTGGACAATCAACCCCTCCTATAGCTCAAACTCTCCTCTATAAACATTGGAGGCTAATGAGTCCCTGAGCAACAGGTTAAACAAGGCTAAACGATTAAGGCGGCACTAAGAATGGCTTTTAAGAAGGCTTGCATGGCAACAAGTTCAAGTACTCCTTAATGAGCAGTTAGGGAACCAGACAGCACTTTCCACTGCCTCAAGAGGGAAAGAAAAGCAGGAAGTGTGAGCTGAAATGCTAAAAAGGCAGGAAATAAAATGCGAAGTGAGACGATGTTAATCTAGGGAGCTACAAAAGACTGATTTACTCTTTGATTTGACTTCTTTTGAAAACATGGATAAAAGAGATGTCCACGAATTGCAAGAAATTAGGAAAAAAGTGTGAAGAAAATTACCTGAAAATAAGTTTTTTTAAGGGTGGGAGAAAAAAGAAGAAATTAGTGTGTGTTAATAATGATTTTAAAATAGGGTCAAATGTCCAGAAAATGATATTTTAAATTACTATTAATAGAATTATTATTACCTATTTTATCTATCTATTTTTGCATTGTCACCTTTTTTCTGTGATTTTGGTTTTGTGTTTTGTTTTAAATTTTTATCTCTTTTTTTGTTAAATTTCGGGCAATTTTCTTGTAACTCGTAACCTAATAGTAACTTTTCCCCTTTAGGGTTAATGCTTTCAACAGTTCATGAGTTTATTCACTTATATCTGACCTCTTGAAGCAAAACCTGCCCTCACTGATAAAACCATCATTTTTTGCTGTCATCACAAATTTTGATGATGGACTCTGCATGATGGAGGGTGAAATTAACCTGGCGTCGTAGCCCAAAGCCTCCTGATTTCCCTGGAGCCCGACTCACAATTATAATCAGCCTGAGGCCATGCAGCGAAGCACCACTATTAGACACAAACCTTGCAACTCCAGTTCTGCTGATTCTCGTTCCTCTACTTAAACCGAATCACCACACACACACACACACACACACACACACAAACACTCTCCCGTGGGTTATGATTTTCTTTCACAAACCACTTCGTAATTCTAAAAATACATGCTTGTCAGTTGGAAAACAATGCTGTGATTCTTCACTCCCCTCAAAAAAGCTGATGCAGTGGAAACACATGGTTCAATCCAGCAAAAGCTGCATCCATTGAGAGAAAATCTCATCTTCTGGTTTCCTTTCCTGTTGGCACAGTTTTATCTCTGTGTTTCAAGCGGGACATGGTGCTGGTGATGTCACAGGGACATCAGCAGTAACCAGGCAGCTGGAATCCCAGTCTGACTTGTGGTCATATTTTTAATGCACTGACTTGCCCTAAAAGTTGTCTTCTTTGTCTTATTTTGGCAAATGCATTTTTATTTTCAGTGGAGAACAGAACAAGTTTTTTTAGAGATGTCATGATGACATTAGCAATGACATGCCAACATGTGATACTACATTTTCCACTGAACACAGGGTTCCTACAGCTTCAGGCAAGTTACATTTTAGACTTTTTAAAAGCCAATCGGAATTAAATTTAAGACCGAAACTATATTCACCAAATCTGAAAAGGAACAAAAAACACAAGCTGACATAAATTCCTCAAGTCAACGGACAGTTTTGTCTGCCTTTTTTTTGTCTCGTGGCGCAGACGAGGGTAGAACAGCAATGAGCAATACCTGGTTCTCTGTGATTTTTTGGTGATTTTGTTATTCTCACTCTGCGTATAGGACGCCACAGCCTTGATTCCCATCATGGTGAGTTTTAAAAACTTTTTGCACTTTTTGCAAAAAATACAGCGAGGCTCGTATGCAGTATGCAGTGCTGTGTAATCTCTGTTAAATGGCCAATTTTTGTTCAATTTGGGCATATAATGTGCTGAAAAAAATGATGATGCCTTATTAGCATAGAAAATCAGGAAGAGTCTTGAAGCTGCAATAGTTAAGAGGAAGCACAACAATGTTTAAACCTGCATGTTGTGTAATAGCTTTTCCGTATAAGGAGTAATTTAGACTCTGGATGTCTATATGAAAACCACTTGAGGAACAAACTACACCGGCATTAAGCCTCGGTTTAGGTATCAGTCTGTTCAGACAAGTTAAGGAATTCCCATAAATATAATGAGATAACACCGCTGCTAATATTGCCAGAAAACGTATGACATTTTATCATGCTTTAATGTTTAGTTATGGAAGATGAAACTCTTTTTCAGTCCTCCATCTACAAAAATAAAATTCTGCTGTTTTTAAGGAGTCACTCTGAGGAGATTTTACGCACCATTTAAACTTCTCCACAGCAAAAACTGACCATAACACATCTGCAGGAGGTTAATGGGGCTGTTAATCAATACCAGTGACTCAGCAAAGATCTGCAGACTTTACAAACAAAAGCTAAAAAAAACCTCTGTTCTCAAGCCAAACAATGCAAATTGCCCAACCGTCTTTCTCTCTAGTTTACCAGATGGTAACATATTAATTCTTCACCAGACATTTCTTCTTGATCTTTCCCCTCATCAGCTAATTTTCAGCATCTCCACAGTGAACTGCTGAGGTCTCACACTGACGTCATGATGGCATAAGCAAAGCAGAGATCACTCATAAACATGAGATAAATCTCCGTTCTGCAGTGAACGTTATAATACTGAAGATATATCTGGCCACTAGGAGCTTGTTGTACTAAAGGAGAGTCTCTGACATCATCAGTCACCAGGCAACCCTGGTGCAGAAACAGTCAGTGCTCACCCTGCTACTCCCTCAAAAAATAATACCATAACTCACTTTAATGGTTGTTTTATGTTCTCATGTGAAGTCAAAGCAAAAACACAGTAAATCAAGTTGATACCGAATGTTTTTATGTTTGTGAGAGAGAACCTGTAGTAACTGATTATTCAGATGTATGACTACAACACACGGAAAGCATGTGACACACACTCACAACACCCAGCGATGACCGATAAAACTTAGCAGTAAACGATGAGTTCAACACCTCTGCAGCAGTTCAGCAATTCATCATATCCTGAGATCATGGCTCCAAATCTGAGGATTTATAGATTATTTTGTAAGAAACTGCTTAACTTGTTTCTCTGTTATTGACTGTTAAAGGCCACAAAACTTAACAGAGAGAAAATCAGGTTGCTAATCTCAAATCAGTTCAAAAAAAACATTTGCAGATTCAAAGGAAGCTAAGTTTTATGATGTTTGAAGAAATATTTACTGCTGCTACTTACAGCTGAATTAAATACCAAGTCAAACAAGTGGGCCATTACAGAGTGACAGGTCTTGCAATTTAAAACTGGTAATAAAAGAGATTTTATTACTTGACATAGTACGTAATGTGAGCCACCGATTAGAGCAGGAAATGAGGGCATAAAAAGATGAGTTATGAAATGCAACAAAGATCATCAGCTGGAGTTCAACCAATATGTTGTGATCGCATGGTCAGAGCTATAAACCTCAAAGTCGCCCCGGATTTTACTTTAATTTTCCTGCTCCTAATGAGTCTGCTTCTGCTGTTGGAGGGGGGCTTGAAAAGCAGGTAATGAAAAGCTTGGTTTGTAAAAATAATTAGCGCTTTAACTAAACTGAATGACACGCCAAACCAATGAAAAAAATTTGCACTGACAAAAGCTGACTGTTGCTCGCCTCACATCGCTTATATCATGGCCAAAAAGTTGCACTTGAACACACCACGAGAATACGGGCAACAGCCAACCAGCAGGTACATTTTGTGCCTGCATGGGAGGAAATAACTCTCCATACAAGCAGACAGGGGCAGTCTGTATCCGCCATTAAAAAAGGGAAACCAGACGACCGGAAGACCATTTGACACTAGTAAGCCACTTAGCTCATTAACAACACAATCCATTGTTGAAAGAACAACAGGTATTTACCGTGCACCAGTGAACAACAACAACACAACCCCCCAGGATAGGTTTCAGCTCAAGAGCTCCACAGCTCAAAAAACAATTTTGCTTATGAAATGAGTTGGTTTCAAGCTCACTCCCTCTTGAGCTCTTTGTTTACCTCACTTACATTTCTCTTCTCCTGCGTTGAGCCGAACTGTCAATCTGAGTGATTTTATTCGCTGATGGGCTCCACCATCTGTGACACAAGCCAACTAGGGCCAACTAAGGCCTACTAGGGCCGACTAGGGCCGACGTGTGCCAACGGTGCAGGATGCACCACAGCAACTAGGGCGAAAGATGTTCACTAGGTGAGTTTCCACAATCCTTACAATTGCACAAATTGATGTTGCGAATATGAAATACGCCTAATGGAAACATGAAAATTTCTAAAAAAAATCCTATTTATCGCAAAAAAGTTTTTACACTTGCATGAGGTGGTATTTCAGGCAATTCAAAGAAGCCATATTTTGCAAAACTGCAATGGAAACCCTTTTTTTTTTTTTTTTTGCTTTTATAGGTCACACGATGCTATGACTTGTCAGTAGGAACTGGCAAGCGCTACAAGAGGCGTTATTGCATCGCATAACAAAAGTTAAGCGGATCATCCAGATGTTTTGAATTCCTCTGTGAAATCATGGACTATCACCACTTAGAAATCTGTCAGACATGGCCGCTCCCACATATAAGGGGCTTGCCTTTCCATTATCGCTCACATGACACGTCAGCATCAGATAATGACGGCTAGTGCAGTGGCTGCAACAGAAATAAACCTGCTGATGTTTGAAAATCCATCGCCATGTTTCTTGGAATGTTATCGCCAGAAGAGAAGTCACACAGCAACATGAGAAAAGTCACATCACATCACTCAATGGAAACGCAGTCATTTCGACATTTCAAAAATAACGCTTAATTTGTTTTGGAAATCTGCCTACTGATGGCCAAACACTGACCAACAACCGACTGTCAGCTTAGTGTATCAGAGCCTTTAAAGGTGCAAAATGGTTTAAAATAAGACAAACCTTTATTAATCCCAAATGGAGAAATTCTGTTGTTGTAGCAGTTTACAGTACCAACAGTGAAAATAGATAAGAACAATTAAAATATCCATATATCCATGCAATAGGATTTGCCCCCGAGTAAAAGAATGGAAACGTAAAAAAGCAAATATTAGTAAAAAAATGTAATAAAATAAATAATAGATGTGTGAGTTAGAGACATGGATAAAGAGTGGAAGGGTGGGGGGGCACAGAGACTGCTTAGGACCCTGAATGTGGTGCTACGCCCCTGATGCAACCACACAAATATGTCTATGTTTGCATGCTGTCCTGAATTGGCTGACAAAGACAACCTGCTCATGCCAAAAGCTTCACAACATCTGCACAAAGTTAAACACATTATCCAGCTGTAACTGGACTTTATCTAAAAGCAAAATCTGCGTAGTTACCTGAGCTGAGAGGGGGGTCGTCGTCCGTGGTGGAAAAGTCCAGTGTGGCTCCTGCAATGTCCACCATCTCGTCATCATCATCGTCACTGGGGTGATGAAGGCTGTCAAAGCTCCCGGTGCGGTAGCCGGTGTTATCCATCATCTCAAACTCTGCTTACAACACAAGAGGACAGTTAAGCAAAAACAGAGACAACCTCTGGGATTAACCACAACATGATAAGCTTTTACCTCTGTGACTTTCGGCTGCATATTTTCGATACAAGTTGTCCAAAAACTGAAACATTGTCAGACAGCAGTGCCTCCGTACTTCCACCCAACTAGCTGTATTTCATAAAAACAAATTCTTGGTAGTGTTCGTGGGTTC
Organism: Plectropomus leopardus; assembly: GCF_008729295.1. Lineage (NCBI taxonomy): Eukaryota > Metazoa > Chordata > Actinopteri > Perciformes > Serranidae > Plectropomus > Plectropomus leopardus. The sequence goes on along the minus strand of NC_056485.1, from coordinate 13,900,635 downwards.
TTGTGAAACAGCGGACCCGGGACAGCTGGTCCTATCACCCCGCTTCATCATAACCAGTTATGACAGCACAGCTCCAGTTACGTGGGACGTTTTCGCAAGCGTTTCCGCTCTTTTTCTGCTCTTCTGTTCCTCCTTTTACTCTGTAGTTACGTTTGTAACTAGCATAAAAAGCGCCTCACTGTGGAAAACACACCGCGGGTAACGAAAGAAGATTATTAGCCTAGCTTAAGCTGTTAGGGACAAACTGACAAAATGTAACTGAGCTAACTTAGTTTACCGCGTTTAAAAACCACGTCCAGTTACGCTTTTGTGAATAAAGAAGTAAGACGTTAACTTGAGGCCTGACCTTACCTGTGGAGAAAGAAAACAGCCGTCCTGCTCAGCGGAGAAGTCTTATGACTCGGATTTGCCCCGCCGCCGTCTCCGTCTACTGTAGGCTGCTTATGTCAACAATGTAAACTTGACGCTCCGCAGCGGCTGCTCAGCAAAAATCCTGCGTCATTCTCCGGCTCCAAAACGACTGTTTTAACACGCAAAATGTGCACTAAAGGAGGCCACTGCACACCATTATCTTACCTACGAACCTAAAATGGTAAAATAGTGTGAAATTGTCCGCATTGCGTGTGGTTTGTGCCACTTAAATTTGCAAACGTAAAGCGAGCGTCAAGTTAGCTAGCATTAGCTGCCACTTCCGTTTTGGCAGTTGTGAAGCTGCAATAAAATTGCTTATTTTATAGTATGGCATGGCACTTTGGGGGATTTTGTAGTCATACCTTAATCCATTCTCCCTTTTGCGTATGTATTTTGTTTTCTATACTACAAAATCCCACCTTGTTTCTGCAAAATGACAAATTTTGCTATTTTAATTTGAAATCCAAAACGCCTTTTTCCGGTTTAACTGTCGTCTTGACACGATCATCTGTAGGCCAGGATTATCAATCGAGTCAAGAGCTATCGGCGCTTCTCCAAGTGGGTCAGTGGAACAGTTCGACGAATCGGTCAGCAGTTTTTTTTCACTGCAGAAAAAATATTTAATATCAGATGTTTATAAAAAGCAACATAACTTAAACAACGGAATTTAAAAATTATTTAAATATTAGATTGATATTTTTGTTTTTCAAGTAGGCTATAATAAAGAAAGAAAAGGACAATTAGATTTGAGTCTTGAGTCTAGATTTGAGGACTTTAGGGACTGTTCATTATTTGTGAAGAGGGAGGGTTGATGCCAAACAGAGGAAGTACTTCTGAAATTTTTAAGCACTGGTGAGGGAGTTATTATTTTGATTTGGCTTAGGGGAGAGACATTCGACTTTTTTCTTTCCCTCATAAAAGGGTATTTTTGGGGTTGTTTTACCTCATCTGTTGTGAAGGTTCAAGGACAGAACGATGTTGTATGACTTAGTATTACTAGTTAGTATGACTTATGATTTGTAATATTATAGACCTTATAGATCAAACTGAAATTGAATTGCAATTATATTTTTGTTCAGCCCTTTTGGGCATGCTTTGTGGGCTACAATGAAATGTATATAGCACTTTGGGTTGTGTCTGAACAATAAATGTGCCATATAAATACATTTACCTATGTTGCCTTAAGTGGTTGTACTTTGTATTTATTTAAATTACCCTCATGTTCATAAAAACCCACATAAATGTGTTTTTTCAAGGTATGTTTTCTTTTTTAAAAAATTCCCAAATCAAACCATTTATCACAGCCAAAAATTGTGAAATACAGTCATTTATGGTGGAGGGAGGGTCATACATTTTTCTCCAGTAACTCAGGGAAGCTCAAGGAAAAATACTTGTGGCTCCAGCAAGGGTCATGATATTTAAAAAAAAAAAAAAAAAAATCATGCCCAAGCCATCCCCTCATCTGATAAAAATAAAACAAAATGAAATACAGTCCCTTAGATGTATATACAGACTTTTCAAATATAAACATTTTATTTAGAAAAAAATAATTCACCATCAAATGAACACATTTTTCCTCAGTTATTTTAAAGTAAAAACTCACTATTTGGATTTGGAGTCAGCCACAACTTTTTTTAAAATTAAAAATAGGTTTTTAGGTAGATCAAAAACAAACCAGACAAAAAGAAAATAAGTTTTTAATGGAAGACAATGAAAGAAAATATTAGTTACGAAAAGTACACGATAACCCAGAAAAAGATGTTGTTCAGTATGCTTTTATACTGTCTTTCTGTGTCAAACATGTTTGTTTTTAGTGTGTTTCGCTGCAATGATTTGTTTGCATTGGACCATTTAAATGGAATAAAAACAGTTAAAGGGCGACACCTTGTGTTCATCTGTAGGAAATGACTCGAGGCTGCTTATGAGGGAAAGTGGAGCATTTGATGGAAAAAAATGACAAGGGTGTGTGTGCAGACAGGCGTTATTATATCCTGGTTTATGTCTGTAGTCCTGATTAATCATTGCAACCTCTTTCCTTCATTACTTCCCATGATGCATCATTTCTCTCTGCACACCGCCCACTCATCTTCTTTTCCTGCAGTCCGCCACTCTGCTCCGGCTCGGCCCAACATAAACATTTCTCCAAACTGCCTCCCACAGCGTGGCCTGTTTCTCATCACTTCCTTTCTATTCCTCTGTGTAAACTCCTTCATTCATTCTTTTTTGTTAAAGTGAGATTGCAATAATTATATCTTTGATTAAGATAGCCTTAATATAAGTGATGGATTTCTCTTTTGATTGATATAAATATGTAAATAATGAATTTATATCTTTGATGAGGATATCATATGAATAATGACTAATTTTCTGTATGGCAAAGTAAATAATGTAATGTTAAATTTAGACAAGTTAAGGCTTTAACAGTCACACTAAGGGATGCCTTTGCAAAAAAAAACAAAAAAAAAAAAACAACAGGCCATAGAGTATGTAAACAAAATGCATAGATTTACAAAGAAAAGTGCATTTTTCCATTATAATGCATTTATAAAAAGTGCAAATGTCAATGTAATATAATAGAAATATTTCTTCATGCAATAACTGTAAAAATAAATAAACAAAAATAAATTGTTAGAAATAAAAATGAATCTAGTGAGGAGTCTGAATAAAATTCATGGTAAAAAAAAAAATTATATAATAAAAAATGGAAAATAAAAATAACTTCATAAAATAAATACACAAACAAAATAAATATATAAAAATAAACAAATAAAAAATAAACATAAATAATAATGAACCTAGTTTAAGAAAACCTGTTTAAATGTATAGTAGAAAAGACAGTCAATTTAGTATAATAAAAATAAATTTTAATAGAATCAGAGTATCTATATCTAGTTTCTTTTTTTTTTACGTTTGAAATAAATTTCTGAATCAAATTAAATCATTCTATATTGCCTCCTTTTTTCTTTCTTTTTTTAACCATCTTTTTACCGACTGCTTTATTCCTCCTCATGTTTTTAGAAGCAGGTCACTTTGCCTTCTGCACTCATTCACGCCTCCATGTTTTGTCTTTCATTTTTCTCTCTTTCTTTTTCCAGCTCTGCTTACATTCCCATCAGTCCTCTGTTCTTTAATCTGGGTCAGGCAAAAGACTGCACTCCCTCGCTTCCTCATAAAATGCAGATTCTTCACTTCTACGACAGCTGTTTTCTTTATTATTTCCACAGAGCAGCACCCCCAGCTCTCTGTGTCTGTGAGGCCAAACGTGTCCGCCTCAAACACTGTTCTCTCCGTCTAGTTTTCACTTTTTTATTAATGGTTCTGGCTCTAACCTCCATTAAAAGTACCACTCGGTTGACAGATCCACATGTGTTATCGTCTAAAATAACATTTTACCGCTGCGTCTTCTGTCTCTGGATGAAGGTGTGATATTATTTCAGTGTGGGGTTAAACAGAATACATACATAACAGGCTTTAATCACATTTTTGATACGGAAAGATGCCAGGCTCTTGTGAAGTAATAAATATTTGGAGCTCCTAAATTTCCTCTCAGCAATTAATCATCTTTTGCTTTCGTATGGAAGCCAATTCTGGCCAAGAAAATGACAGGTGAAAAGGTAGAAATAATAAAAATAATAATGGTAAGTGAAAAAAAAGACAATGTTCTTTGGAGGCATGAAAAATAGTCAAAATCTTAATTTGTTAAAAAATAAAAGTCTTTAGCTTACATTTGAGTTTGAAACCATCTTGATTTAAAGTTTTTTCACAAATAATCTCATAGTTTTGAATTAATTTTATGGTGAAACTTGACATAAAATGTGCTTTTATCATCACTTTAACACAGAAACTAGATTTCACATATTTTTGAAAGAAAAAATACATTTTGACTTAATAATTTTGACATTAAAAATTAAATTTGGGACTTATTTTAAAATCTAGTCTCTTGTCCTTAAATATACAACTAGTAGTGAAAGTGTTGCTTTTTCTGAAGTATTTTTTTGTCAGTAGTTTCACTTTGACTCCTGAGTTTATATTAAGAAACTACATCCATCACAGTAGTCAGACTGTGTTGTGTCTAATTTGACTTCACCACTGCTGTGCACTTTATGTTGTGGTTTCCACATTTTCAATAAAACATTAGAAATTAATAACAAAGACTACGAAGTTCAAACTAAATGTACATTCCTGAGCTTTTGAAAACATTTTTTATTGCTGTAGCATTTCCACTAACTTCAAACAGCGTCCTGGTTTGAGGCTTTAAATGTCTCTCTGGCGTCCTGCTGCTCGGACCCCCACACCACGACATCATCAGTGTTTTAATGAGATTCTTCTTTCGGAGCTCGAGCTCCCTAAAATGAGTCTCTTCACCACATTTCTCCAGCTCCTGCAGGGCTGCTGAACGACTCCAGCTTCAGCACTCCACTTATCATCCGTCAACCTCCATTTGCCCTCGACCATATTTACTTAACCGTCCCACCACATTCAAACAACAGTCCCCCCCCCCCAGAAGGGAATTCATTTCGGCGCCGGATACCAAAGAAACATAAAGAGGCCGTTCACCCAGGACGGATATAAATCACGACAGGAGACGTAAAGCTAGTTTAAAATACTATTATTATTATTTATGGTACTTTTTCCTCACGTGAGTGTTTTTGCAGTTACAAACTCTGTAATGCATTTTACAAAAAGGTTTTGTAATAAATCAAAATTACATAGGAAAAACACAAACAGAAGAAATATACTCTCAACAAGCAACTTTCTCTCCTCTCGTCAAGTCAATACGGTTCCAGTCGATTTAGAAAATGGCTGTTATAGTACAAGAATACATGTAATATGTACAAGTAAATGTGGACACTTTGAGTTCAGGGTTGTTTGGTGTTAAAACAGCAGAGAACAAACTGCAGAAAAGAGCAAAAACTGAGCGTCAAACTGTAACTTTTAACAAACTTTAAGCTGCAGATTTGCTCGATCAACCAGTGAAACTGAAAAAGTAGAAAATAATAAAAGGTATCTGTGGTTTTACTTAACTTCAGCATGTCCACCTCTCAAAACGTGTCCTCTTCCAAATCCCTCCCATCTCTTGTAGAGCTGCAGTTTTTGTGTTTTGTTTTACTTTATTTGATTTCCTCAGATAGCAGAGGTCAACAAACGCAACGCTCAGGACAGTCAATGTTTCACAAATTGGGAAATCAGAATTTTTCTGTCTGTTGTGGCAATTTAAAATGTACAAAAATACACATTTCACTCAAGTTTGCAGGAATAGTTTGACATGTTTTGGGTGATACACTTATTTGCCATGTTTCAGAAAAAGAAAGTGACTCACATAAGCCCTCTTTCAACTACACATGCTTCTTACAACTTAAAGTGAGTGAGATTTAAAACTTTTTTTAACAATCTTTTAATGCCACTTGAATTGGAATTTAATACTAATTTTACAGTAGTGGATACTGATGGAAAACAAAGTACAGAAATCAATCACCTAACATTAGGGGCTTTTTTTTTATTTTCAAATATTTATTGTAACATAAAACGTGACTCTTTGGTTAATGCAAGGGGCATTCAGCAAATTATTATTACTTTTTTAAGTTGCCTACTATTTTAAGCTTTTGCAATGCAATGTCTGCAACGTCCAATGTCTAAGCATTTTGTCTAAGACTTTTGAATGATTGATTTAACACATTTTAATGCTTATTAAGGCCTTATTTTTGGGTTAATGAAGTCAATGCCTTTATGACTTTTTAAGGATTTGCCAGAACCTTGCTACCGTCTCCATTACATACTAAATGGATGATTTAAACGTCAAATGGAGCGAGCAGAAGAAAATGTCACCAAATGCTTGAACGAGATAACGACAAAAACTGCAACTCTGGTTTCAGGTCATCCAAACTCTTGTCCTTCAAAATATACAGTAAACGTCGACTCTTCCTTCTTTTTTAACAACCAATTTTTTACAACCAATTCCAGTCATTAAAAAACAAAAAATCACTATATACACATCGTATACATTATAAACACTGTACATATCAATTATCACGTGACAGTATAACGAGTGGCCGGAGTCTCAAACTCCGCGCAGTAAAACTTGTTACAGTAATTGGGAATACAAAGTGATATGATGATACTATAGTAGATAATACAGTATATTTTGTATTGCTGACTGCAGGTGTCAGCCAGCAACAAATAGAAAATCCCAAAGGCAGTTAATAATGCTGCATGTCACAATGCTGACTTTAGCGTTGCTAACGGAAACACAGTTTCTTAGTGTGAAGCACCGGAAAAAAAAGTCTCCTTCAATTCTCTGAATCAGGAGATTTAAATACAAAACTCAACAAAAAGCAGCGTCTCAGTGACACATTCATCAAGAGAAAATGTCTTTGGCAACGTAGTGTTAGAAGAAGTGTGGCGTCATTAGCTCAGTCTTACAGTACAAGTTCAGGCACAAAACGTGAAGCAGAGAGTATAAAGATTTTACTGTGAGACTAAAATGTGGTTATTTTAAATTCCTTTCTTCACTTATTAGGTTTGAAAAGTGAATTATCAAGCTCAATTGAAATCCGTTCTGCAGTTTCAGTCTTCTTCTTGAGTAAAATTCGAGAACAAAATGAGCTTTTCTTTCTTTGATCACAAACTCGTGTTTCAGCGACGTACAAATCCTTTTGTAACCGCCAACTTGCTCTCGGCTCTCTAGTCACATCTCACGGGATGAGTTTATTTATACTTCTGGTATGTTTGTTGTATTTTAAGAAGTTTGAAGTCTCTAGTTAATAGTTTATGTGATTCCTCGCTCAACTTTCTTCTTCTTCTTCTTTGTCTTTTCTTTGTTGTGTTTAAGCACCAAAGTTCAGTCTTCCTGTTTTGGTTTCAGCCAACATCAAGTGCTACCGAAAAACTAGACAGGTGTTTGAGCTGTTGGTTTGGTTCTGAAACTTCTGGATCTATATCTCTGCTAAACCTTAAAGGAATAGTTTGACATTTTGTTGGTCAAATGGACAATTGGTGAGGCGTTTTTTTTTGCTGGCAGACATGAGAGTGATGTTGATGCTGTAAGGGATGCAGCATATTTCCCCAAAATGTCAAACTATTCCTTTAAGACAATCTGTAAATCAAGGTTTCACAAACATCTACACTGCCTTTTTTAAAATCACATCTTCATTTTGTCTCAATCCTGAAACTGATTTAATGTGGCTACAAGCCTCCTGCTTCTTCATCTCTTTAGGCTTTTTCTTATTTCTTTCAATAATGTCCGTATCCCAACGACATTCCCATACCGATTCCCAGCCCCAGCCCCAGGCTCTCCCTCAGCCCCCTCAGCTGCTCCTCTCCCAGCCGGATCTTGTCCTCCAGCTGCCTCTGCTCCACCAGCAGGGCGGCCTTCATCTTCACAAAGTGGCTACGGAGGAAAAAAAAACACACACAAACAGTTGAGAAAATGTGCACAGTATGGGTCATTTTAGGGTGTGTCGTTTTTGGATAAAGCAGTGAACTATTTAACTCTTAACTTGTCAACCTTAAGCTTATGTTTTATGTTTATGGTGAATGTTAATATGTTTTGTTTATGTGTGTAATGTTACCCCGGATGTTATAACTATGAACACGTCAAAGTAAGTTTCTAAATATTTCTGTTAATAACTGCAGTTATGTTGTTTTTGACCTAAATCAGAAAACATCTGTCAGTTGGCTTTTTTTGGGTTATTAACAGGTTAGATAAAAATAAATGAATGAAGATTTTCTTAACTTTGTGGCAAAAAAAACACACAGGCTTCTACGTTAATGTCTTTGTGGTAATATATATGTAAAAGTCTTAACTGTTCCTTTTTTCCCAAAATACCAATTTGACAGACTAGAGGCCCAAAATGACTGTAAAATGCTGGTGTATCAGATTAAAAAATCTATGAGTTACATGTCATTAACCTCTGTTTAGTATGAGTTGTACTGCAGAGGTGCACACGAGGACAGTGGGTGATGAAGTTGTGTTGTACCTGTAGTCTCTGTGCTGATCGGGGGAGAGGCAGCGGGCCAGCACCCGGCTGACGGCCTGCTCTCTGCGGTCAACGTGGTCCTTCAGGTCCTGAGCCTCCGACAGCTGCCTGATGAGCTGACGCTTCTTCTCCAGCAGAGGGAGCTAGAGGACAGACGCGCACAGAGACAAGAGGTGACGTTTATTGATAGCATTTATTACATTTTTTTTTAAAGTGACAGTTTTCTTTGATTTTGATATTCTTCCTCCATGCTTCAGTAGATCCTGTAACATCTTAACTTTCAATCCTTCCAGCAGTTATTCTTCCTATCCTTCATCAGTCTATATTCTTTCTTGTTTTTTACCCTCTGATTGTCTTGTAAAGGTTAAAGGCTGAAACTTGTGGAGAAGTCTATGAGGACCTTTCTGGCCAATTAAGATACAATTAAATACCATTTTCTGCCAAAACACCAAATAGTTGAAAAACAGACACATTTTTGCATTTTCATCCCATTTCGAAATCTTCGCTGTTACTACTGCAGCAAAATGTCATGCTGCCACACACACTCTGAATATGATGCAAATGTTTAGTTTAAATATACTGTAATTTAAGCTGTTAAACTACCTATCATTGTGCACATAAAAGCTGTGTTTAACTACAGCAAATTACACATAACACCTTGCGCCCCACTGCCCCTCCTCGTCCTCTCCTCACCCTCTCGTGGTGCTCCGTCTCAGGGTCCAGTGTGTCCAGCGTGGTCTCCACTCTCAGCAGCCTCCCGGACAGCGACAGCAGCAGGCTGACCACTTTGTCCAGATCGCCGATGAACATGCGGAACTTGTCCACCTCGTTGGGCTTGCACACCGCCACCACCATGCTCTCCACCTGAGGACACACACAGAGACACACACAGCTGGAGGTGACCAGTGGTGGACAAAGTATTCAGATCTTTTACTGAAGTAAAAGTACTAATGCCATCCTGTGAGAATACTCTGTTACGATTAAAAGTCCTGCATTGAAAATGGTATTTAAATAAAAGTAAGTAAGCATAACCAGGAAAATGTAATTAAAGTATTAAAAGTAAAGGAACCAAGTGCAGAAAGTCTTAAAACATACACACACACACACACACACACACACACACACACAAAAAAAACCCTCAAAATTAATTTGAAAAAAAAGAAAAAGAAAAAAAATCCAAAAAACTCACAAAAGTATTTAAAATTAAAACAGAACAAAAAACAAAGCTCAAAATTAAAGTTGAAAAAGTAAAAGTGAAAATAACACCTACCAAAACTCAAAATCATTTAAAGAAAAGAAAAAAACTTCCTATGTTTTTTTAAATACAAAAATCTTTATTTGTAAAGTAACTACAGCATTCAGATGAATATGGTGAAGTAAAATGTATAATATTTCCCTCTGAAATGTAGCGGCGTAAAAGCCTAAAGTAGCATGAAGAGAAAATACTCAAACTACTAAAGTAAAGTACAAGTACCTCAAATTCATACTTAAGGGCAGTACTTGAATAAATGTACTTAGTTACATTCCACCACTTGAAGTGACTGAGCTCAAGGAAAAAAAATAGGGCTTTTCTGGCTTCAGTCTAGATTGTGGTTTGATTTGGTGCTTAAGATGGCAGGGAAGGAATTTTGGACATAATGAAATCTCTTGAGAATGTTTAATTTTAATTGACATGTCGATGACCCGAGAAGAACCAGTGCCCTTCACATTTGGCACGTTTTATGTTGAGAGACTCCCGTCTGTCTGGAAGATAGAGGTCGACCTTGTTGACGTTTCAGACACACACACTCTCTATCCGACTGTTTGTGAGGATACAAGGATAGTCGCTGTAAAAGGCTGAACTGATTGTTCTGTGCTTGAAATATTCGGTATATCTCTGTCCATGCACATGTGCTGCTCCAAAGCGTCAATAAATGTATAACACTAATGATGCAAAAGTCAAACTAAGTGAGGATTAATGACAAAAGCTTAAGAACAATTAAGAATGTTAACGTTTTAAATAACTTTTTAAGCAAAAACGCCAAAAGTTCACAGGTACAAGCTTCTAAAATTGACATTTTTGCTTTTTTTTCACACCATGTCTTGAATTGGATACTTCTGTTAGTTTACTTACACTATGAACCTACTTGCGATGTGTGCAAATTTTGGCAGGGTGTAACCTGGCGATCACTGATCTCTGTTTTATATCATTGTAAACTGAATATTTTGGGGTTTTTTTTTTTTTTGGACTGTCTGTCGGACAAATTAGCAACTTGAAAACACGCCCTTGGACTCCCCCCGTTTCCTGTTTTTCTGATTAAAGAATGACATGGAAAAATAATTAACTGATTTATCTATAATAGAATTACTGTTCAAGCTCGAATGACATACTTGAAAAAAGAAAAAAAGAATTTTTTGAAATACAACGAATCAGAGTTGCAGCCCAAAAATACACAGAAAAAGAGAGCCGGAGAGAGTTCCAACTCTTTCACCACGTCCAGTTTTGGGAGGCTAAATGTCATGAGCGAAAGCCAGAAGAAACGACTAAATAAGAGGATGAAGTTTCTCCCCACCTCCTCTCCCAGCTGCGCATTGGCTCTGATGTCCTCCTGCAGTCCCCGCTGAGCCTCTCTCAGCACTCCCAGCTTCTTGCGGAGGCTCTCCATCAGCTGTTTCTGCACGACAGACGGAGGAGGAATTGTTTAGATACCTCAAAATGAAAATAACAGGCAACACGTGTCTGTCAGCTTTACGTCATTATCGTTCATTTTGACTGGAAAACACTAGAAACGCTGACTGCACAACACTATCAGTTCAGTAGTGAGACAGTAGCTGCAGGCGTTACCTTGTAGGTCAGCTCGTCGTCCTCGTCCCTCTCCCTGTTATCAGTGAAGTCCTTCATCTGTGACAGGAGCTGAGCTTTGGCTGCTGACGTGCTGTAATAGGACGAGCAGCTGGAGCTCGCACCGGACCGCCTGTGGGGGAGAGTTTGGTTTATTTACGTGGAGATAAAACACAGGCGAAGCGATAAAACAGACACACGATCGTAAATACGGTCATTAGAAAAGTACATAAATAAGAAACGCAATCAATTATGCGGGCTAAGTGAGGCAGAAGAAAAACAAGGAGGCATCTGGAAAACATCTCAGCTTTCGAACAAGCAAATAAAGTAACAAAAATAAGATGACAAGTTCAAACTGCAGCAGTTAACAGAGCAGCTGACACCAAAATGAAAAATGGTAAATATGACTTTTGGGTGACAGCAATGCAAGTGGTGTTCTGTGTTTTTTTTCTTCTTTTTTTTAAAGTTACCTATTATTTTGAGATTTAACAATGACAGGTCAGAAAAAAAGGTTCATAAAACTGGATCTTTTATGTCTTAGCACATTTAAGACTTATGAAAAACTAATTTAAGACATTTTAAGACCAAGTAAGGCCTTATTTTAGATTGAATAATTCAATACTTTTTGGATATTTTTTAAGGATCCGCAGGGATCTTGATATAGCAATAATGGAAAAACATTCATACAAATAATGTGATATTAATTTCAACCATACCATCCACATCTATGTTGATAGAACAAAACTGCATTTTTTATATGGTTCACAACTTTTATATACTGCAGGAAAAAAGCTGTCTAAAAGCACATTTCCATCATGTAAACTCTCCAGGACTTGTATATCTGTCATATGTGGCAACAATTACCCAGCTGGCACCTGTGCTGGCAAAAGTAAACCATTTGTAAACGAAACAGGGAGAGCAGAAAGAAATCTGGCTGCAGTGAGGTGCTCTGGAAAGGTTGTGGGAAACGGGGAATAAGCTTAGTGACAAGAACAGTTAGGTCTTGTACAAATCAAATGGTCTGTGAAATTAACACACACACAGAAACACACATTCCACCGCTCGGATTTAAGCCTCTCTCTCGTTACCTATCCAAGCTGTCGGTGTTGTGCTCTGTGGTTTGGTAGGCTCCTCTCCAGCTCTCTCTGCCCGACTCTCCCTCGCTGCTCTGGGGGAAGAGCTCCTCGAGGCTCAGCCCCTCTCTGCTGCTCTCCCCGACCTCCAGCTCCTCCTCCAGGGAGCTGCTCTCCGCCCTCGTCCTGCCCGACGGCGAGGCCTCGGTAGAGGCCGGCAATGTGTCGATGTCCGTCTCCAGGACCGTAACCGGCAATGCGAAACATGGCAGCTCGCTGGTGATTGGCTCGTCTAACACTGGAACATCCTCCTGGAAATCATCGATGTCTGTCTCCATGGGGACGTCCAGGTCTGCGTCCAGGCTGTGCACAGGACTCGGGCTGAGGGTGGTCTCTGATTCTGTTCCTGGTTCGGGGATCTTCTGCGGATCAATGCTCTGAAAGCCTCTGCTCATACGAAGCTGCTGCTGCTGCTCGTAGTCAATGGAGAAGTAGGATTCAGGGGGTAAAACGCCACCAACACCTCCGTTTTCTAGGACAGGTGGAAGGGTTGAGTCGCTGTGAACTCTGGGAGATGGCACTCTCTCCCACTCGGCTCCTGGTCTCACGTTGGACTGTTGTTTCTGAGGTTTCACTGTTACTTTGTCCTGGTTGGGGCTGATGTTCATCTCAGAATAACTGCAGAGACACAGATACACTTTGTGAACTTTGAGACATTTGCATGAAATTTGGTCATGATTAGTGTTTTAATTTTCATGGCCAAAAACATGTTTTGTATTTATGAAATATTATATTTAAACATATACAAACCACACTTGCTTTTTGTTTTTATATCTGGGTTTTTGTATATTTTTGCAAATATTTCTTTTAATTATTGCTTTAAGTAGGAGTAACATTGTGGATTTTTGTACAGTTTGTTTTGTTGTAACATCATTAAAGACACGGATACACTTTATTAACTTTGATCCTATTTGTCTGAAAGTTTGTCATGATCAGTGTACAAACTGACTTTTTTGTGAGGTCACAGTGACCTTGACCTTTGAGTCAAGGATGAACCGATTAGAATTTGGCGTTCAAAGTTGACATTTGTGTCAAATTTAAAGAAATTCTTTCAAGGTGTTATTAAGATATCTTGCTCACGAGAGGAGGGTGTACAGTGTGGAGGCAAAAAAGCACTAGACATAATCTGGACATCTCTATAGGACATTTTTTTTTGGGATTGTAACTCAAGGACTTAAATTGGACAGATTTGGGGTACCTTCAAAACATGTAAACATTACATGGCTGTCAGGTTTACTTTTTTCCTTCACTTTATCAAGAATTGAATGAAATGGAAGAGAAACGCAACACAATGTTAGAATTTACTGCCCCGCTCACCTGCTCACACTGTCGTCTGTTGGTGGAGGCGGAGGTGGAGATGGAAGAAGCTCCACCCTCTCCTGCTGCACATATGAGCCCCTCAGGTCCCTCTCTTTCTGAGGCGGAGCCACCGGTCTGAAGCCCCTCCTGGAGAACATAGGACTGGGCGGAGCAATAGTAAAAGCTCGATCCTGAAACTGAACCTGATTCTGATTGGACGGAGTGCGAGAGAAGGGGTGTTCCTGCATTTGTGGGTGATTCTGATTGGACGAGGCATGGGGAAATTCCGGGGTTTGGTTGCAGCTGCAGCGCGGGCAGCCCTCCGACACTTCCTGCCTCTCTGGAGGAAGACTGTAGGACCTCGGTCTGGATGTTTCAGCTGGAGGGACGCATGAGGAGGAGTGAGTCAAAGAGTGTCCCTCTGCGGTGTCGAAAGATGGAGGGATGGAGTGAGGAGAAGAAGAAGAAGAGGGGAACAGGGTGTGGTGGGATGCACGCCTGCGGTGGAACTGCTCCCACTTCGGGGGCGGCGGTCTCGGTGGAGGTGGTGTTTTCTTCCTGTTTGGCCGGGCATTGTTGGCAGGTTGTCCTCCCCCTCCCCTGATGCTGCCTGGTCCTTCCTCCACCTCGCTCAGGGTCTGGCTGGTCGCCATGGAAATTGACGGCGACCAGCGATGGCTGCTGTCAAAGCGGAGGTCGTTTTCAGACATGGCTCGTCCTCTGAGGGAGAGAGGAGCCGGCGGGGGAGCAAACACATATCCGTTGCGATCTTCATGGCTGCTGTCAGCCTGCCTGTGGCTCCAACGACCCTGATGGTGCTGATGATACTGATTCTCTGGAGGTCTGGACTCTCGTCTCCAGCTTGAGTAGTCCCTGTGATGTGGAGATTATAGTGACAGACAAAAATTATTTTTCTTTGTCAAAAGAGTAAATTAAAGAACATCAACGGAACAATTTATTCTCATTCTTATGAGGCAGTTTTTACATGAGTTTTGAACATTAAACTCTTATTAATTAATAACTGAAGATGTTTTTTCTAACAAAAAAGTAAAGGTAGTAAAAACATCGTGGTATCTCATCTGACAGTTTAACCTAAAAAGAAAAAACACATTCTCTTTATTGGCACTATGTAAGTGAGGTTTGATCACATTTTATTGAGGGTTTCTTTTGGCATCATCAACCTCACAACTGTCATCACTTTCTTATTTTAAGTTCTAAGTGCACCGCAGAAAAACTTTAACTTCAAACTAGTGAGAAGACCACAGAACCACCCCCCCACAATTTTCCATGTAAATTACTGAAAAATGATTTGGATTTTACAGAAAATCATGCATTTATGTAATATCCAATCACTCATAGTAAAAAGTTTGGTGCGCTGAAAGACAGACCTTTTTGCAGAGAAATTTCCTCATGTCATGGGATAAAAAGTCAGTCAGAGCAAGTGATTAAATTACAGTAAATGTTTCCTTTTTGCATTCCAGACTCTCTGAACTGTTTCTGTCTCAGGTCAAATATGAGTGGAGGCCTTTTTATAAGCCATGCATGTCCTAAATCGCCCCCCCCCCTCCTTACATCCTATACAGAAATCACTGTCCGACCGCATGTCATTATGGGCACATTTTGAGCATGGATGATTGCTCTGCACACTTAGAGCTCATTACAGTCAAATCACAGCCAGGCATGACTGAGTGGGATTTCCGCCCCCGTTAGTGCACAATGGGCCGACCCCACCTAAAGTCTCCGGAGACTCACTGAGAGAGAATCAGAGATGGAGCGAATGTGTTTTGGACATGCCAGTCAGGAGGGTAGATATTTAGGAGATAATCAAATTTAGGAAGATTTACTGCATGTTGTTATATTATGCATGTGTCTGAGTTTGGACTGTGTGGTCATAAAGGAAGTGGCTCACCTCTCTGTCAGGCTGTAGTTCCTGTTGAGCTTGGTCGTTTCCTGTTGCCGGGCGGGATACGTCTGTGGAAGACATTTAAAGCTAGTTATTAACTGCAAAGGAATGAAGGAAGGCTTCAGTCTGGTGCTAAATGTTGGTCAGCAAACGTCTCTACTAAAAGGAAGTGGGTGTGTTACTCCACCCTGCCATACACTTCAGTGGTGATAAGGTTAACCAGGGTGGAGGTGTTTTCTTTTGCCAAGAACCTGCCTGGCAAGCTATCACTTTATTGTCACTTTTTAAAACATTATTTTATTCCCTTACTCTTAATCATTTAGTCTAGAAATTGTCAATAAATAGGTAAAAATGGTGATCGTATTTTCCCAGGGTCTCAGAGTTTGCCTGAACATTGGTCAAAAGCTCAAAAATATTAAGTTTACTGTCATAAAATCTAGAAAGAAATCAATCAAATATTCATATTTAAGATGCTGGAACCAGTAATTTCTTTTGGCATTTTTGATTAAAAAGTGATTAATGAGAATTGTTAATCAACAGGTAAATTAATCAATGTATTCCAAGCCAATCCTTCTGTGTGTATTTCAAACATCAACTTTTTAAAATGTACTTCATAAAAAAATTAATTTGATTTCTTGTTTCTTCTTTATCTACTTCTTTACTATTGTTGCATTCTCACACATCTTTTCTCACAAAGTTTATTCTTTTTCTATTTCAACAAAATTTGACTCAGCAAGACTTTAAAAAAGAAAATTATAATTAATTGCAAGTTAATCCTAGTTTTGTCCTTTGGTTAAACACTGTAAATTGACTTAAGAAAGTGACTTTTAGAAATCAGTTCATCCCTTTTCTCCAGAGCTTTCAATCAAATCTCAAGGTCTTCATCTGCAGATATTTTGCTCAGTTGTCATTAAGGTAAGATTTTTATGTTAAGCTTACCATAGTCAAGAATGAACTTTCATATACACTTTTATAACTTCTTGTTAACTTGAAAAGTGCAATAGTTAAGTAACAACTGTTGTTACTAATAAAAAACATTAAGGTTACATTTTTATGTACTAAAATTACCTACTGACATCAGTTTAACTTGACAGATAAATAAATAGCAATAATTGAAGTGAGTCTCTGCGAGAGACAAAACTGTTTGTTGTTCTGAGAATTGATGCACATTTTGGCTACGATACAGGAAAGGTCTGTGAAAGGCATTAATAAAGGATTTAACCTGCTTTATTACCCCACCTGTGGAATGCAGAATGAACTCATTGCCCTCTCATTACTTTGCAGAGATACAGCAGCCAGGAGATAGCTGTACTAACACACTGGTGGGGTACACACACACACACACACACATTCCTGTGCAGAGGTATTTTCTGACTGTCTGCGATGCAAATCTGAACATTCAATGGTATTTTTGTTGGACTGGTGGACGTGAATTTAACATATTTGGCCGTCACTTGCTGTCAGCAGAGCATAAAATCCATAAAATGGTATCAACTGATAAGTTTGTGATAATAAACTGCTCTACCGCAAGTACCAGGATGGCCCGTCTGCATTCAAATTTAATGTCTCTTGGGTTTTAAAGGGACATTGAGTAATTTATAGCTTTGTTTGGCCTCCATTGGTGGACAGCTGGAGTTAAAACAGCTACTAGGGCAAATGTCCGACTCATTTTTTGGCTGAGAGCAGTGACTTTCAGGGGTCTTGTTTATTCCTTTAGGAAGAAATTCCACAGAAGCTCCTTTTGTTTTTTGACGTTTGCTTTTTGTTTGAGAGCAAAATGCAAAAATCATGTAACCCTCCACAAAGTATTTGTCAATTTTCAAATTTTAACCCTCTTTTACACAACTCCCATTTAGTGTAGTATATCATATCTTACTTAAGTTGGAAAAAAAATAATGCTTACATAGAGCATACAGAGTACATGTTAAACAAAGTTTGATTTACATTTCTTTTTCAGGTTCAACATATTGAAAACTACCAAAATCTTCACTATATTTAATTTACAAATAATTATTGTGATTTGCATCAAAGTCATTATGATGAACATTATGCATGCATGTATGTTTTCTGCAGTGACCTTTACAAAAAATAATGCCCTTTGAGAAAATTACATCAAACTGAGGGATGTCATGTTCATATAATGAAATATGGTGAAGAAATACATGTAATTTAATGGTCAAGTTTTTCCAACAACAATTCAACAGAACTATTTTGTAACATTACTGATAACACCTCTCAAATAAAAGTGATAGACCACAAATAATAATAATCGTATTAGAAGCCAGCTATATTTCTATATTTTCACATTCTGTTTCCTTCCTCTGACTAAAACACACACACACACACACACAAATTCTCTGTTTCATTTAAAATGCCAACAGCGCGAGTGTGTTTGATTTTTATAAGCGAACTTGACATCTTATACACACATGTATGCTTTGATATTGATGTGTTTCTCTTTGCATGTGTGTGCGCGCCTCTGTAGATTGTCTTATCACAGCTTTGTAGTCCATCCAGCACATCTGTTACCATTAAAGATATTCAACCTCATCAGTGGCAGAATTCAGCACATGGGGTTATCGCCATGGCATCAAACCAACAACCTTTCATTTGAAAAGGATCCAAACACGGCAGGAGTTCAAGGCTCCCCCGAGGCCGCAGCACAGCAAACTGAAGATACATTTAGTTCAGAACAAATGTCTGTTTGGCTTTGCTTAATGTCAAATGATAAAGTTACTAATAAGTGTTGGGGAGTGTCAAAAGTTCAGACGAAGGGCTGCACCCCCCGCCAAGAGACTAGAATCAGTTTGTGGTAACAATGTAACCCAACGCTGCTATTATCGCTGACACAAGTGTCCGCCGCTGTTGCCCAATCTCCCTCACTTCCATGAGCTATTTGAATTTTCAATGAGAATTTCAGACTTTGACCGCATGCAGGATGCGAGCTTCGACTTCAAACCAACCGTTCAACCACGGAGGACTTGGACCGAGTGGCCACTTACGGCTCCAACATCCAAGTGTGGCCACTCGATCCTCTTTCTGGTGCTGGTTTTAAAGAACTAAGATAGTTTTCAGTCTCCAGTGGTCATCTCAGTTCAATCCAAAACCACAGTTTGATTTCAGCGAGCTGCAAAGTTTATCTTCCTCTCTGAACGGTGTTACTTGGTTTCAGTGCTGCTGGGATACAGGCTGTTATTCAGCTTAGCAAGCCTGCTGCTGGAAACCTGTTTGGCTTGTAAACATATTGCCTAATGAATGTAATTAGAACCGCTAATGTTTGTATCTCCACATGACTGATGCTTTGAAAAATCGTGTTTCCAGTCTAGCTAATGTTGCTTTAGTATACAAATTAATTTATCGGTAAAGCTGATAATAAAGTTTGTTTACAGGGCATTTAGGCCAGTAAAAACTAAAGTTTTTTTAAATCCAAATTAGCAGTCATAACAGTTAAACATAAGGTAAAACTTTTGAAGCTGAAGTCAAGGTGCAGACCAGAACTGCAATAGCTGTTTTTAGAAGAATAAACTAATGCCTTCAAACAATTATGCTATAGACACAAAGTGGCTTTAATAAAATGAATAAGCTCTGATTTAGTCTATCCAGCAATCGAACAACACAAACATCAGGGGTCTCTTTACACCCGGTGTTAACAGTTATTTTGGGTGATCTGATTACAAGTGGATGGGGCAAAACACAGGTGTAAGTGACCACAGAGATGTGTTGTGATAAGATAACTTAAATGATTTGTCAGCTTATATCCTTTGTTGTATAAACGCTAACAAGTCCTAATACAGTCTTGACAAGAGCATCATCAGTGCAGGACATGGTAGTTGTTTAATGACATTGAACTATAACTCTATAATTTGCCCATTTTGCAATGAGTTGGACAAAGTCTTGCGTGACCTTCCACTGTTTTGCCTTGTTAAAAGAGAAGTGTTGGAAAACACTGAAAGCAATATCTCCAGATGTACTGACACAACTGCTAACGTGACTGTCTGACATTAGTGATGCAGCAGTAGCAAAATCTGAACTGAGGTGGTCATGGAGACACATGACACTCAGATGTAAACGGCTATGTGTCTCAGCTGTCCATTTGCACTCAGATCACTGAAAATGAATGTTAATAGCTGATGTAAATAGATTTGACTGATACGTAGGTACACCTATAGCATGTTCCTCATGCTTGGCCCACCTCTCAGTGAACATATTTCAAGCCCAAATGCCAACTGACCGATTCTTCAACTCACTCCAGATCACTATCATCCACTCTTTCAACCCACATTTCACTCTCTGTCTCTTTTTGTCTATAAACCTGACAGTCAAGTTTATAATCCAGATCCAGACTCTACTAAGCACTAACCTGGCAACCCCTGACTCCTTCATGACCCATATAAAGACTGTCTTTATAGAATAGGCCCTTTTTTCATGTGTGTGTTCATGCATATGTTTTAAAACATTTTAGCCTGAGAGCAGCACTCTTACCTCTGTTGGCGTGTAGCTCCTTGCTGTGTATCCCTGGTGAAGAGGTTGCTGGTTCTCTGGGGGCTGTGAAGGGGTGTTGACAGGATAAAAAGCCGAACGTGGGACTTGATTTTGGGTTTGGCTGTGGGAGAACACCTGAGGCTTTGGCTGAAAGTTGGGTTGGAAGTCTTTATTTCTTTCTTTGATGCCATAAAACTCCTGATGCGACGTGAGCTGAGCATCTTCTTCCCTTTTTTTTTCTCTTTCTCTCTCCAGGTCTTTCTCTCGTTCTTTTTCGAGACGTTCCTTCTCTCTGGCTCTTTCCATCTCTTTTTCTCTTTCCAACTCAAGCTCTCTCTCTTTTTCCCTCTCCCACTGTCTCACCCTCTCCTCGCGCTCCTTCTCCTGCTGAATCTCCCTCAGTCTTGCCCTCTCCATTTCTAGTTCCCTCTCCTGTCTTTCTCTCTCCCTTTCTCTCAGCCTCTCTTCTCTCTCTCGTTCCCTTGCCTGTTCCCTCTCCTTCTCTTTCTGCCTCTCCCTGCTGGTACTCACAGACATCCTCCTCGCTTCCAAAGTGTTTGGAAGCAGGGTGCTTTCCTGCTGAAGTCCCCCTTGATAGGAGTATCTCCTTTGGGAAGAGTACTGACTAAAGTCCCCTCCCTGGAGCTCTGAATGGTTGGGGAGTTTCTTCTGCCTGTGGCTTGACAGACTGGATCCAGATTTGCTTGTCTCCTCGAAAAACTTCATTCTATCTGCAAATGGAAGGATATCGGACTCCTCCATCCGAGAACAGGAGGAGGAGCGAGTGTATGAAGAAGAGGGGGTGAAGGCACAAACTCCATGCCGCGACCCTGTGACTCCCAACACCTTCTCACTCAAGACTCCACCCCGTCGGTCTGGTTCTGGTTGGAGTTTATGTTCAGGGGTCCAACGCCAGCGGCGAGCTTTGCCAGCAGGAGCTGGTTCCTCCACCACTCGGATTCCGACACCAAAATTGGGAACTCCCGGGTCCAGAATCTGGACTGACCTGGATATGTTGGTTTGAGTGTAGGTTGTTGAGACATCATGGTTTGATTCACTTGAGGTGTTTGATTTCTCAACTGGTGCTATGGTGCTGGAATCTTGGGGGATAACAGCAGAGGCAAATGCGACTTTGGTACTCCTTTCCTGGGCAGGCACTTCTGAGTCTGCCCCTTCCTCATTGAGGTCTGGACCCTCCTCTTCCTGGACAGTTTCCCCACTACAGAGCAACCCTCCTGGGCCACGACTCCTCTGAAGCTGGGCCTTCTTCCTCTGGATCTCATTGCGAAGGTTTGTGGCAAATCTTTCGCTTCGACGGCGGTTCCGACGATGGTTCCTGGATGTGTGTGACTTCTTCATATCTGTCTCTCCTGCTATACCCTCCTCATTTTTACCTCCACTTTTTCCTCTATCCACTGCTCTCTGCTCCTCCAACAGGGTATCCATGCTGGCAGCAGCACTAAGAGGCTCAAAATCTCTCTCTAGTATCTGATCAGCACTCAACCTTCCCTGGTTTGACGATCCAGTGGGATCCCCTGGTACGCTCACAGAGCGACCCCAAGTAATGTGATGCTCAATTTGCGTGAGGGACCCACCATTCACACCTTCCAGCCTTTCACTTGAATTTCCATCTTCATCATCGCCTTCCAAAAACACAGATCCTGGGGTGGAGCAACGGCTGCCTCCCCATTTGTTTGATGGTGCGTTGACGTGGTTGTGAGAAGCTTCCTGGTCTTCCCTTGTTGGCTGGAGTGATGAGTGGGACCACTGGCTGCCACAAGGGGACAAGGAGGGATCAGAAGGCAGATTAAGAGGCTCCAGTGAAGAGCTGTCACTGTTAAACTGCAATAACTGAAGTTGTGTAGCGAGGAGCTTCTCGGGGGCGCTGTGCCGATGCAGCCCCGTAGAGGAGTGCTTGGTTTGGGAGTGCTTTTGAACGCCTATGGGGGATTCTGATGGTAAAGAGCCAGAATGGGAGGAGGTGATTGGTACTAGGGAGTCTGTCACTGGGTCAGAGAGGCGATCTGAGGTGGTGTCTGAATTGCAGTCTTTATTTGCACTAGTATCACATCTGACATGTCTGACGTCTTCAGTCTGTCTTTGGATATAGTGCGAGTCTACGGTATCCTCTTTGAAATCCCCAGTTTTGTCTTCTGGTGCAGGGAAGCCGTTTTGAATTCCTGATTCAACATTCAGAGACGACTTGTTTTCATCATGGTAAAAAGAAACACTGGAAATTTCAATCGGAGCAGAAACGCAACGTTTGTTAGCGACATTAGGGCGACTCCGGGTTGCCCTAAAACTGTCCTTCCTGGTTGGAGGCTGAGGAGGGTTCACCTTCTTCTCAGCTCCTCTTTCTCCATTTCTAATGATCTCAAAGTCTCCTCCTCTTCGCTCTTCCTCATAACAACAGGAGGAAGGCCTCTCTTTTAGTTCAACAGGCCTTGTTCTTGGCCTTGTCAGCGACCTGGATTTGATGACAATAAGCTGTGCCTCATCCGTGGCCTCGCCAGATGAGCTCACCAGGGTTGAGGCGTCACCACCAGGGTAGCCTCGACAAGCCGGCCCCAGGCTCTGGAGGAGGTTATCCATAGAGCAGGCTTCACCGGGCCTTAGTGGCACTGTCGCGTAGTCTGATGTGTTTGAGCTGGCGGAGAATGAGCTGTAAGCAGAGTCTCTTTTGTTGTTGAAGAGGGTGGGGTCGACAGGTGAATTGTGGGAGTCAGAGTAAGGCTGTGTGGTGGGTGTAGGTGCGTCCAAGCTCTCCATGGAGCCCAGGGAACTGCTTCGGTCAGTGGAGGAGTAAGGTCTGGAGAGCTGACCCCACTGCAAGGACAAGTCACTGCGAAGGGAAGGAGACAAAGATGAACTTTAGTATGAAGTGTAAGCCGATCTTCAAACAAAAAAAGAAAACTGACATCACATTAGTGTCTAGGAGGTTGAAATTTGTCACTGCTCTCCCACATTTTATGGTCTTTTAACTAAAAAATCTGAATTTAGCGATTTTAGAAACCACATACAAAAAGTCATCTTTAATTTTCAAGTGGCAATTTGTGATTTCCCCCGAGATATATACAGTATATCTTTCTGAAATACAACTTTTGAACTTCACAGCTGGGGAATCTGTTTTCTATCAGTCCTGAGCCGAAGATCCATGGCAGCCCCATGTGTTTTTAAAGACCCTCGGAGGAAGCCTCTTAAGGCGGAGAGGGATTTCCTCCTCATCAAGTCCAACCGCCCGGAGTCAAAATCTTTAAGTCATCCCCTTGATTCCTCCCTTCCTCCTTCACTCCTTTCTTCCTCTTATGGATTCTTCCCATCCCATCTCCTTTACATCAAATGTGGATTCATTCCAAAATGACAAGCACTTTCTCAGACGCACTTATTCAAATTTGATTGACATCATAAAATGAAAACATTTTTTCCCCTTTTACTGGACAGATGGTCAGTTAAGCTTTGCACTGATTACGACATGATTTCAACAGAAGAGCCTGCTCATGTTTTAGTTATTAATATCCAATATTTCTTTTATATAGCCCAAAATTACAAATTAGAACTTGAGGGCTTTAGAATCTGTATAACAAACAGTATGACACCTTTTATCTTTAAACCCTTGATTCAGGCGCTACAGATCTCAAAGAAAGCAGAGGAGGGGAAACCTCATCCAAACTGCAGACGATATAAGCACAAAGGTTAAAAACTGAATTAGGGCTTACTAGTAGCGACTTAGTTTCCACTAGTGGATGACATTTTGACATGTTAAAATTTTAATTTCAGAAAGCTATGGCCAGTTTAAAACATTTTTTATATGTTACAAATATCTTTTCACATGTAGGAATTAAATTTTGACAAGTCAAGACATGCTTAATTTAATGTAACTGAGTTTGATTACAGGTCAATGATAAGAGTTGAGTAGTTGTAATTTACAGATATCTACACTGAACATATACACTAGAAAATAATTGTAAATTCAAGATATGTTGGCTTGGACTTCTAACTAGTCAAAAAGCAACTGTTGATATCCAGAAGTGCTATTGCAGCTGCTGATTAAATGTTAAAAGGGATTGACATAAGCACAGTGTCTCTGGTTTGAATCTGACCTGTGACCTCTGATGCACCATCCTCTTTCTGTTCCCTTCTACTTCTGTCTCATACTAGGCCAAAACATCCAGTAAAATTTTAGAAAAAAAAGGGAAAAAAATAATTCCCCAACAAACTCAAATTCTTGGAGAAAAACCAAATAAGACCAAATATAGAGAAGTTCATCTCAGCCTAAGGATAGATTAGGGAATGACATTATTGATACTAACTCTGGAAAGAAAGTGCAAACAGTGTTTTTGCACGTGGTTGAAATCCAATCTGTGAAGTCTGCAACAAAGATGTCATTTTCATTTTATTGTGGTATTTCTTTTTTCTATAAAGAAGAGAGTGGTCACTCATTCCTTTTATTTCTTTGCTGTCTTAGTCAAACAATAGGGAAAGTTGAGGAGAGGTTACAGAAGAGAGACATTTCTAAAAGGGCTTTGATCTTAAACCAGTATGGGGACACAACCAGCAGACTATCCTCGGGCTGTTTCTGCGGTATTTATGGTTTACGATCCATGCAAAGATCTGAAAACTGATGGTTTTGTTCCTTTATATTTACAGCAGCTTACTCTTGTCAAATATGATTATCTGCTCATGTGGTCAGACATGCTGGTGGTCCGCAGAATTTGTATGGGTCATTTGTCCTTTTAATGCGCTCATCATTGAGACACTATGTTCTGTGGTTTTGCATGTTTTAGCCCATTTATTACAAAGCACGTATACTTTATATCATACATATTTTGCTGGTGATTCTTCTGTGTTAAGGTTAGGAATGGAATTTTTTTAGCAGCCATTGGTTTCCATGGATTTCTGCATAATACGATGATGATGATTAGCACACTGGTTCCTAAATAGGGAACTACTAGAAGATACCAAAGCTTCAGGGGAAGGCCTTCTTGATTTTAAGGTATGTAAGAAAACTTTAAAAAACAAAATACAGAGCAGGCCTGTATTTCTGCATTTCAATCATTTATGTGAGGATACAAGTATATTATTCAGGATATAAACTTAAAAAAATCTCACAGGATAAGGGCACGAAGAAGACCTGAACACAAGCTATAATCAAAGAGCCTTCACTCTCTTTTAAACAGCCTCATTCTGCATTAAAAATGTGCAGTTAAACAACTAAAGAGCTAATAGAGAAGTGGCCAAGTGTCAGGGGGAAGAAAACATTGAATTTGTCAAAAATGAAGTCTATTAAGTATAAATATCATATAAAATAAAATAAAAAATAGACCATGCAGAAAGAGAATAGTATAAAAAGTTCCAAAAAATATCTCATCTTTGATGTGATATCAGGAAATAACTGGCTCAGACTTCATCCAAGTCTTGTTTTGCACAAATTTCCTGCAGTTACTGCATTCACTATTTGGGGATAATTGTACAGTTAATCAGTTGTGCATTACTACTACAATATTCTTATGCACTGAATATAATATGGAATATCAATAAAATATATCAATTAGTCAGGGGATGTCAGCTCACTCAATGATAGAAAATTAGTCCCTTAATGAACAAGGTTGGGAACCGCTAAATTAGCTCTGAAAACTTTCCAAGTTGTGGATTCCATCTCAAGGAATGAATGGAATAGTGAACATTAAGTCTGTGTTAATTTCCCAAGAGTCTTTAAGTATAGCGCGTGGCAGTTGGTTTAGGTAACGTGATTAATTGCTAAATATGTTGGAGAAATTACACCTATAAAGTAAATTATCCCCTAGAGTCGGTCCTGAACATTAAGCTAATCTTGTTGCCTTGTCTTGTAGAGGGCCCGTGTGTCACAGGGTAGATTAAGAGCACAAATCTTTTTGTGTAAATAATGAATATTCCTAAATAATGAAATAACCATAAATTAATGAACACAGAAAACCTGGGGCTACATAACGAAGCTGCCATGTGTGGCAGATGTCCTGTAATGGAAACTTAAAGTTGGTAGAATACATAAACACTGCAGCTTCTGCAAGTTTAAAGAGTAATTTACTTGATTTTCATGTCGTACAGAAATGAATGGAAATCAATGGCTTCCTGGGAAGGAAAGACACATTCAAAACTCTGAAACTGAACAGCTGTTTCAGTCGTTTCTAACAAAGGAAGAGTATATTCAGACTAGTAGGAAAAAAGTTTCATTATCAGCCTGAGAAAACTGTCTTTAAAGGAAGTGAGCGATGAATGAGAAGGAGAGGCTGCTGTATAGATTTGACCTGGGTGACAGAGAGAGGACAGAAAGGAAATGAGACGGGCGCTGGACAGGATATGACAGTCACTCCTACCAAATCAGACGTCAATGTGGAACATGTGAGTGTGTGGGCCGACACAGATAAATCAGCGTACACAAACACACATTCTGTACAAGAAGGGGCATGTGTGTTCAGACAATTAATACAAACACATATTTTATCAGCTAATAGTTCAAAACATAAGCAGATAACCGCGAAATATGTTGTGATTTTCCTCAAACACTGTCATATTTAGTGTTAGCACTTCCATAAAAACACACACAGATGCGGACTGTACAAAATGTCCCTCTCCGTCACACAAACACAGTTTATTGAATGTCTTCCTCTCTTTGTCCACATGTTCTGGGAGTCACATGCCATTGTCCGGAGTTATGCCGTGAGCTGCCTCCTCATCAGATGGTTTGTGTGTGTGTGTGTGTGTGTGTGTGTGTGTGTGTGTGTGTGTGTGTGTGTGTTTGTGTTTGTGTGTGTGTGCGGGCCAAACTGTGGGAATAAGAGACCCACACATGCGCACACAAACCCCCGTATCTAATCCACATGGGACTATTAAATCTAATAGTGGTGCATTATATCACTGATTCTTATCAAAAAGGAGAACAGTACAGGGCACTGACGTACTGCGCTGTGAAACTGACTAACAAAGACTATTTTTATTGTGAGTCAATATACAGACTGCTGGGGTAACTTCCTCTTTCCCTACAGTTTAGCTTTGTGAGATCACACTGTAACACAAAGACTACTGTACCTACATGCTGTCTTTTTATTTAACCTGACTGGACAGCTCAGTCTTTTGTTCCACTTCTTTCACAACGATGTAAAAATATCCATGACCACATTTAAGAGTTGAAACAATTAGTTGCGTAACTATTCTGATAATTAATCATTCAAGTCTTTTTTTGGACTGCTGGTTAAATAAGCAGTTTGAAATCCTTACTTAAAGCTTTTAGGGAAACTGTGGAGGACATTTATTTGACTATTTTCCCACATTACCTAAACCAATTCTAGACTTGATAAACTATCCAAATAATTGATAAAAAAATGTTTTATTAGTATGCGATGTGACAATGAAACATATGGTTTTTACTTCGCACAAAACTATTTGAATTCATTCCTTATTCAAAATTTTGTACATTAAATTCTGTTTGTTTTAATCACAGTGCAATCATTTTATACAACAAAAAATGCATTGTACATATTTTTATTGTATAATCCTATTTCATATTTTAAATAACTTTTTGCTATAGCTGTGTTTTCTCCTACTTTGTATTATTTGACTATTGTGGTTTTTGCCATTCTTTGCATGCAAAAACTCACTTGGTAATAAACCTGTTTCTGTTTCTAGAAGGAGAAATTACAAATTCTTCAAATGGACTACAAATGGAAAGTTAAACACAGGTGATAAAAGACACTTCTTCAATTTAATACATTCATGGGTTTTGCTACTAAAGCCTCATTTGGTCAAGAATGACTGGTAGCTATACATCGATTCAAATAACATGCGTCGACGCGTCGCACTGTTCCACACAGCGCGCCTCGTGAGAGCGTGAGCAGCGCCGAGCGTGTTGTTTTGTTTTGGCACTCATGTATCAATTTAAAGCGTGCACACTGCTCGCCTGAGCAGCGCTTGTCAGGCCCGTCTGAGCTGCGTGTCAGCTGCATCTAGAAAAACTGTGAAAAATGAAAAAAAATTGAAAAAAAAAATCGTTCGGTGCAGCCCTACATTGTTCAGGCATTTTGCTGACTTAAAAAACATCTCTGTCCTTGTGTTACTGTTACATGTTATTTTAGCATTTAATCAAGGCTTTAATGGATTTCCACACACCCTCATTTGACCTGAAAAGACAGAATGATCATTAGCTAAGATTGCTCTACATGACAGCTAATAAAAACTCACCAAATAAAAAGAAAAAAAATATGACTGAAACAAAATGTTAGCACTTTTTGACGAATCACGCAGACAGATTTTGCATCTGACCTAAACTAAAAACATCAACCTGGCCCATCGTAGACAGCCAGAGGGACAAAGAACAGGTCTGATTGGTAATCACTTCGGAATGTTTAAATAGAATCCCAAAATAGACCAATGGGCTTCCTGCGTGGGCAGTGTTGACATTAGAACACGGTGATGTCACCTGTTTCCTGGCGAACAAAATCCCCCCGCAGTGACTTGCAGCCAATGTCCCATGCAGTCATCGGCTCCTACAGCATGACACACTCACTGTGTGACTAAATCTGCACATCAGGCAAATTTTTTTTGTAAAAGTGACACAATGTCAACAGCAGGATTAAGGAAGTGGGCCAGAGGAAGAGAAAATATTTAGCAGTGCATATATAATCACAATGAATGGGAACATTTTGCACAAAAAGGGATTTTTGATCTCTCAATGAGACTTCCTGCTAAAATAAAGATAAAATGAAGTCATAAGAAGCGTAAAATGAAAACTGAAAGAAAACTGATTTAACAGAAATAAACGTAAGTTTTTTTTTCTTTCATTTTTCTTTTTTTTAAATATCGCTTTTAATGTATAGTTTGCTTTAGAAATGTCTAATTGAAATTATTTCAATAAAATAAAAGTAGCGTGATTTCAGAGGTTGATGACCATTAATAGTTTAAAAAAGCAAGTAGTCTGGTATGACGATCCATCTCTCACCTGTTGTCAGTTGTGTGCCAGGGTAGTGTGTACGAGCCGGGGTGGAGCTGCATGGGCAGACAGAGGGGGAGGAGGGGGGAGAGGAGGGGAGTCTGCAGGGGGGAGGCAGGGTGGAGAAGGAGGAGGAGACGGAGGAGGGGAGGGGGAGGGAGGGGTGGCTCCGATAGCTTTGCCAGGTGCCAGGAGTGAGGTCTGATGAGAGGGAACGCTGCGTCTGTGAGAGATGAGAGAGAGAAACTCAGGTGAGGATCAGTGACAACGATGAACCTATTCAGCTTAGCTCAGCTCTGAAAATGTAACATAAATCAGTCTTTGTACAACCTGAGGTGCTCTAAGATGAGCACCATGTAATTAAATCGTTCATTTACTGGGTTACTTTGTTGCATGTCATTCCCCTCTCTTGACCCCATCTTTCCGATCTGTCTCTTATCAAATGATGCCTAAAGCCATTATCCCCAAAAAAAATGTATTTGTTTTAACAAAAATGATTACGCACTATGCAGGCAGGTGTCAATTTATTAGGTACACTTGGTTAAAAGTAATACAGCAGCCCTGCAATAAATTCCGCCTTTTTGAAGTTTTATAACGTTCAGGTTAATTAAACTTAATAGTCATTTTGGAGGCTGTATTTGTGCTGCTGCTGACTTTTACTACTGAGAGGTGTTTTTAAAATTAGGTCTACCCTCACCGAGCAGAATATTAAAGACAAGGTGAATCTGTATGAGGTTTTCAATTTAACTGTAAATGTGTCCAAATGTGCCACTGACCACATTAACCCTTTGAAACCTGGATCGACATCAGTTTCTTGTGTCATGTTTGCCTTTCACAGGAATTTAAATCTATAAAACTTGAGCAAATTGGTTTGATTTCTTTTGAAAACATGTCTAAAAAGGCAACAAGCAACTTGGCGAGAAATGTCTTGGAAATTACAAGAAATTAGAAAAAGCTGACAATAAAATGAACTGAAAATGAGTTTTTGTTTTTCTTTTAAAGAGAGAATGAGAGAGATAGAGAGAGAGGGGGAAAATATAAGAAAAATAATTATTTAATTATAATTATATATTTAGAGTTAATTCTACATACTTTCTGAGCACTTTTTCAAGCCGCTTCCCTGTTGTTGTTTTTTTCCTACAATTTTTCTTTTCTTTTTGTGTGTGCTAAAGTTTTTCATTGCTTCACTTTCCTCACATGTTTTAAGAAGACACTAAGCCAATTTTCTTAGGTTTCTAGGGGTTCAGAGATTCTTTGTTGCCTCTTTTGCATTTACAAAGGTCATTATTACATGGGATATTTTTATATTTATATAGTCTGTTGGCACTGATATCAGTTGAGGACTAATCTAAATTTGTTAAACTTAAGATTTTGCCCGAATATAAAGAAGCTGCTGTGGTGTGTTTTTCCTGCATTAGCCCTCCTATCTTATATAAATGTGCAACATAGACAAATGATGTTTGTCATCCTTTTCTCCTGGGGGCTAATGTAATTTCCTTTTTCTATAGTGCATCAATTTTTCCATGATTCTTTTAACCACAATTCGAAGCAACGTTTTTAGAAAATATGACGATTAACCCAGGCCACATGACTACGGTGACATCCTTATTTGCAACCACAGTTGTAAGTGTCTTGGAAGAACATGGCTCACATAAAACTTACACAGCAGCAATACCTTACCAACCCAAATTGTGTGGAAACAGCTTCCTTAAAAGATGTTTGGCCTTCGATTAGACTGCCATTAAAAACTCATCTAACATGTACAGTATGTTCTCCACACTGATCTGAAGCCAGACATTCCAGCGTATCCCATTATATTCACTAATACCCTTATACAGACTTCCGATCCCATATGTGAGCCAGATTCAATTCAGCCCCCTGCAGACAGTGTGTGTGTGCACAAGTGTGAGGCAGAAAGAGAAACAGGATGAGTGTCTGAAAAAGAGCTGGAAAGAAAGAAAGCACAGTCAGGTATAAATGTGCCATTTCTTAGTCTGAATGGACCATTATGTGTTTATGTTTTGGATTACACGGTCAGGAAAACGGCTGCTGGATGGAAATCACGTGCACAGCATACAAGCAACAAAAGCTGCTGACTTGACTGACGTGAGATTTGACTTTGGCTTATTTTAATTGACTCCATATTTATTAGAATATGAGCTTGACTTTGATTTGTCTTATTTAATTTAACAATTGAATAGTTTCAGACCAGACGTGGACTTCTTTTGATTTGCATGAGACTTGACGTGACTTGTATATGGGTTTAATTTTTCTTTTTCTGTCTTTATTGATTTGAGTCTAGACTTAACTAGACTTAAATGACTTGAAACTAAACAAGGTTTGTACCTGACTTGAATTTATCTTGATTGATATAATATGTGTTTTGGAATTTATCTCATTTGATTTGACACTTGACTCGTCTCAAACTTGACATGGACCTGACTTGATTTGCGTTACAGAGATTTAAAATGAGTTATACCTGTCTGAATAGACTTGTGATTTGGCAAGGCTCGTTCTTGACTGGGATTTACCTTCAGCTTGTCTCAGCTACTTAACAAACGTCTAAACTCACACTGGAATTCAACTTCTCTTGATTGACATGAAACTTAAAAAGATTTGTACTTTTTTAAGACTTGACAAGACTGACCTTAGGGACTTAACTTGGACTTACATTTGACTCTTGATTTGTCCCAAATCTGACTTGAACTTGTCTTAACTTCTTTTGAATGACTTAAAACAAGATTTATGTCTGATTTGAAGATTTCATGAATGATTTGAGACGATTCTTGGACTTTTCTTGTTTGATTTGACACTGAACTAGACTTAAACTTGATTTGGACCTATCTACATTGACATGAGACTTGACTTGAGACTTGATGAGACTCTAAGTTGAGTTATTCTTTTCTCAGTAGAACTGTTCTTGACTGGGACTTGTCTCGTTTGACTTCAGACTTGCTTTGGACTGGTCTTGACAAGACTTGAGAAGACTCTATTGTAAATTAGAATTATCTTGATTGACATGACAAGACTTGAGACTTGACAAGACTCTATTATAAATTAGAATTATCTTTATTGACTTTAAATCGACTTGTTTGACTTGGACTTGAAAACAGCTCTGAAAACAACTGCGACAACAGCTGCATGGGGGGAATGGACAAGTTAAATGAAAAGATTTGAGTCCCACCGACAGAGATCCCTTGGCGTGTCTTTGGTTAAGATTCTCAAACTTTAAGTACAAAACTGTAAAATGACACTATTCTGGGTAATTCTGAGAAACATTTGGAGGTACAATTTTGGGAGAGGAATGCGGATCCTGGCACCGCAAGGGAAAGGAAAGGACCATTTCTGAGTATTATTGTTTATGATAAAGCAGGAGCAGGGGAACCATTTCCAAAATAAACACCCTTGTTTCCTGGTTCTCGCTCCTTAAGAGGGATTTCTATCTGAGCCCACTGATTGTTCGACTCTGCTGACAATGTCCTTAAATTATCCCCTGAGAAAGTTTATGTAGAGCCTGTGTGTGTTTCTGTCTGCGCGTCTATGCCTATATATGTGTGTTTGCATGAATATGTGTGGGAACTATCCAAACTAGACCAGACAAAATACCATTATCGAACCCCTTTTCTCCAAGTTTAGCTTTCAGAGATTGATGACCATGAAAATAACAAACGATGTGACGCCATGGTTTGATGGAGAATGTGCGATAAAGACCCCAAAAAAATGCTGACAAATGCACAACCTAAGAATGTGATATAGAAAGCTACTGTTTTGTAGCCATGCAGGGGAGAAAGGGAAAGTTCTTCCAAAACCACATTGCTGTTTTTCCAAAATGCTCAGAGCAGTGCTTGGAGGGGGGGGTCAGCAATCCCACAAATTTGGGGATTTGCAGCATGAAGCACTGCATCTTCTACATGGAACCCAAGCTGTGAAGTGTGCGAGGCAGTGAAAAATATGATATATCAATATCATCTTTTCTACGAATGAGCAGTTTTTATTGTGTTACACAATATTCTGCTCATTTTAGTGGTCCAGTAACACTTGTTTTACCAGAGGAATGTGTAGAGGTTTTTTACACTACCTCTCAAGGCCTCAAGCATTTGCACTACCCACAAAGCATAATTCGGTGCTTTGCAAATTCAAAAAAATACACCATTTGTTTCAACAATGCAATAGTAAAATATATAGTCATTGCAATGCTGTATAAGTTTGCCAGTTCTACTATAAAACAGTTTAAATTAAATAAACTAAAAAAAATGTTAAAGTGTCAGAAAACTCTACAGCGTTGACCAAACTATTACAGTCATAACTTTAACATTCAGCACTAAGTAGTTAAGAATGTAAAAGGTGACATCTTTATATAAATTATGTAAGATGACAGCAAATTATGACCTTTTAGTCAAAGCTAATTTGGTTATAATTCTGATGCCTTCTGACTTACAAATAACCAAAAACATGCCTATTGAATGGTTTAAGGCATTTTAAGATCCTTGCAAGGTTCGGGAATGAGCTGCTCATTATCAAGGACATTCAAGGATGTATCAAGGATGAGTGTCCAAGATGTAACAGAGACTATTTCTCCACGGAACTGCTTGAGGTTGTGCAGTTTTAGTTATCTCAAAGACTTGAGTCAGAAAATGTGCTGTGAAAAATCTTTCTCTTTGGAGTAAAATGTTAAACACGATTTCAACAGCCTTTATCAGGGCTCTATTCAATGACAACCATAGAGGCTCCAGAAGGTCCACTGCCTTTTTATTAATAGGACTGGATATTACTGTCTGTTTTGGGTATTAGGGCCACTTATAGGTGTAACAGTTTTTAATATAATAGTCCAAAGAACTAACCTTTTCCTGTTTCTGATGCTGTAACCCAGTTGGCAACCTGTCTCAACTAGGAAGAACACGCAAATCGGAATCACATGAATCATGTTTTTCTATGAATTCACTGGCACACAAGAGGCAACAGCGTGTCCTTTACATGGAAACCGAGATAATGAGTAAATCTACAGCTGTTGTGGAGTCGCTGCAACCACAAACCAAACAGGAAATCTAATCACGTTTGTAAGACATGGAAAGCTTCTATTTCTGGATATCTTCTCAAGGTTTTTTTTCTATCTTAAATTGAACTGATTGATAAATAGGGGTCTAAATATGAGAACAGAAGAGACAAAAACACAAAGACACAAATGACGAGAAAAAAAACAGTCAAAGGCCGACAAATTATGAATTCTCTGTCTTGCAACTCTGAATGAGCCTCTATGCTGCTGGAATGTCCCACTTAATGGTCAGAAACTGCAACAGCTGACTGATACCGCAAAGGTCAATGCGCATAATCTGAGTCACACACACAGTCTCAATACAGTACAGAACGAATGCCAGACAAATAGATTTGGACTCTACACTGTCCCTGAGATAAGGACCAAAACTATGGCAATACATGTCTTCCAGGGGACAAGAAGGACTCAGAACAAGACAAGAATGATTAGAAGATTGTAAATAAGATGACGAAAAGCTTGTGCATGTGGGTGTTTGTGAAAAGACGAATCATGTGCTCAACAACCCCTCACTGGGAAGATAACAGCTTGGCTACTTTCTGTCAAACAACAAAGATGCATTTTGCCTCATAAAGTTCCAAAAATTGAATCTTCAAAGAAGATATTAATCCTAAACCGATGAGCACAAACCTACCGGACTCCGCAGACTGAAGCATCCGCTGTCAAACTGATCCCAGTTCAGGGTCCCAGCATCCCTGATACCCAGAGTTCAAGTTCAAAGCGTCTACTTGGGAAGCCAGACAACACGCTCTAAATCCACCTTACAAGTTTTTCCGATAATCGCGCCTCGTAAAAACTTTTCTTTCAAGCTGGTTGAGGTCTGCTGAGAGAACCGAGCTTCGTCCGCAACATCTGACACTTGGTAGAAAGAGTCCAAGAGCTGGTGTCCACGTGAAGAAGTGAAGTATCTGGCAGGTTTTGACCAAGAGGGAAAAACACCAAGCGACGATGCTCACATCCCCTCTCCCTCCTTTTCCTCTCTTCCTCCTCCCTCGCTCCTCTCGCTGGAAGACAAAACATGGCTATTTCTCCCTCCTGCACTCTGCATTTCTCTCTCTCCCACCCCTCTCACTCTCTCTCTCTCCTCATCTCATTCTCTCCCTGCCTCTCTTGCCCCCTCTCCTGCAGGATGTGTGAGTCAGTGAGAGAGGAAGTATTGTGGAGAGCAGATAAAGTGGTGGACGGCTGCTAAAATAATACCCAGAGTTCCACACTGTTATTGTTTGACGGGGGGGAAAAATGCAGAGGTACTTCCTCCTTGTGAGTGTGTGTATGTGTGTGTGTTAGCGTGCACGTGTGTTTGCAGAGCATAAAAAAGAGATCGAAAGAGCAAAGAAAGCAGAGACTGTTGGACAGACAAGGGGGCTTTTTCAGTTTGGCCGGGAGACGAGAAAAACAAAATGTGGTGAAAGAAGGGGAATGTAAGAGATGATGGGAGGTCTGCAGGAAAATACAAGAATCTGAGGAATAATTACACAGACACACAAAAAAGAAAAACAATGAGTGGAGGAGAAAGATAAAACAGGAAAGGTGGCTTTAATCACTCTCCTTATTGCTGTGTTTCTTTAAGACAGCAATTCTGTTAAAGGGACTTTATCAGAGAACTATACCTTTGACTGTAACATCTCCATCATACTGAAAAGTACTTTTTTTGTTGCAATTGTGTATTCACAAAAGGTGGAAGAACCAGACCTGAGTCAGCTGCTATTCGCTACATAGCTTTTTTTGTTGGAAATCAAATCAGCATACATATTTATGTATTTTTTTATATTTTGAACTTGCATACTAGTTTTATACATTGTATTGCAGCATAAGGCACAGCTTTGTACTTTACACACTTTACACATTAAATACAGCATCCATATTATAATTTAAATGTTCACATGCTAGTACTAATTGTCTAATACTGTATTTCTTTATATTTTTACACACTTCTACATTATTATTATATTTATATTATATCATATATATTATATTTATATTATTGTTTACCATTACTTTATTTCTATTTTACTATTTATATTTTTATATACTTGTGCTTGCACTTATTCCTACTTGCTATAATTCTCTTTGCTTGGCATCAGAGCGACTGTAATGAACCACAATTTCCCCCCGGGGATCAATAAAGTATTTGTTATTCTGATTTCTGACACCAAAAGCAGAAGTAAATATTTTATGCACTCACAGGGAAGTAATTAAATTACTTATTGCACTGCTCCTGAAATCCCCTTTTTTTAAAAAAAAAAACAAAAAAAAAACAAAATATATAAACTGTAGCTCTCTTATTGCTTCTTATTGGTTTTCAGATAGCCTGCCTGGGAGTCTGGCCTGGATCCCCCCTCTTTCCTGTTATTTCTTGCCAGGTCTCCACTGTATGCTTCTAGGGCTGCCGCCTGAAAGTCGAAGGTTTGAATCATAAGTGGGAAGACCTCTCAGTGAACTAAGATTTTTCAAGTCATGCAGCTTGTCAGTATGCACTTTTGGAGATGTTTTGGTCTACAGAGATACCTGCAGAGTAACTGCTTCTTGCTTTCATGCTGCTCTCCCGTTGATCTGTCATTTGCATAGATAGTATTAACCAGTTCCAAGGGCTAACTTGTCTTGTTTTCTATACTTCATAAACGTCACTATCAATTGTGAAAAAATCCATCACAAGCTGCCAGAGCTCATGGTAATGTCTTCAAAATAATCATTTTATCCATAAAATAGTCTAAGGAAACCTAGAATTTGAATTTGTAATTATATAAAACAGATACAAGCAGCAACTTGTCACATTTGAAAAGCTGAAATTGAAAAAATGAATTTCTTTTTTTTTCTTGACTAATAAGTGAAACAAGTATTCTATTAATCTTCTGTCACTTCATTTTTTTTAAAAAAAATTTCTACATGCATGAATATAAATGTGATTACTGTAAATTTGAATTTGAAGTAAGGTATTCATTCATTTTAAGAGTCAAATAAGAAAACTTGTGGGAGTAAGTGTACATTTCTTACCAAATATAAATTTAGCTTGTAACCTTACCACTCATGCATACATACTTATCCACTTATAATAATATAAACAGACCACTGGTGGGAAACTACTGGGGAGTAATGTAAACATTGATGTTTGACAACTACTAAATTAGCTATATTATTAAAGACTGAATTGTAGCTGCTTCATGTAAAGTCAAAATCTGAACATGAATTAAAAATAGACTTTTAACAGCCAAGTGTTTCGTTTTATAGTTTGACCAGCTCATTAATTTAACACTGATTAGCTACAGCTGATAAAATCTGCACGTGACCCCTGTATTTGTGTCACTATGTCCTCATTATCTAGACCAGGCTTGAACCTTTCTGAGCAAACATCAAGAGGTGTGAGTGCCCCACATTAACGCTGTTGAAGTTTAACCAACTCCACAACAGCAGACACTTAATAACATGAGGGCCTCAGCAGGCTTCAAAGGATTTCCTGGAGACTTATATCTCCTGCAGACTGTGTGTGAAGATGTGTGTGTGAGAGCATGAGTGTGTGAGTTATATACATGCATGTGAGCAGATTCCTTACATTCCCTGTCTTCCCTTCAAAAGGGTGAGGGTTAACTATGCTAGAAAGCCTAAACAACCTCACCTCCTCCCCTCTGCCCCTTTGTGTTTCTCCTGCAATCAGGCCCTATTTGTTTGCTTTATGGGTCCGTGTGTGTGTGCGTGCGCGCGCATGTGTGTGTGTGCTTGCAATCCTGTTTGTTTGCCTCTCTTATGGACCCTTGTCACCCTTGATTATGGACTTCTAGATGACACACATACTCGTAGTTAGCATTTACTGCTTAGACACACATATATGTACCTGCAGACTCTCTGTCTCACACACACACACACACGCACGCACACATACACACACACACACACACACAATTTCTGACATACCAGGTAATCAGTACAGTGAGACTAGGCTCATACCAGAGGTCGACAGCAGGAAGGGTGAAGTCCACTTTAAGCATCGGCAGCACAATGCACTGTTTGTTACTGCTCCATCCCCTAACATTATGTGTGAGTGTGTGTGTGTGTGTGTGTGTGTGTGTGTGTGTGTTTGCCTGTAATCAGTACTTCACTGCCATTTACTTCATACAACTGTCAAGAAAATTTTAAGTTTTTTATAAAGGTTCCTGAGAATTTGCTCTTCCATCAGTCAAATTAAGTGAAAAGACAACTTAAATCTGAAATTCTTATCTTAAATTACTGATTCCTGGGAGCCTCGTGACATGTATTTGAATGTCA
This sequence comes from Plectropomus leopardus, assembly GCF_008729295.1. Taxonomy (NCBI): domain Eukaryota; kingdom Metazoa; phylum Chordata; class Actinopteri; order Perciformes; family Serranidae; genus Plectropomus; species Plectropomus leopardus. Next base: position 13,862,338 of record NC_056485.1, on the reverse strand, counting down.
GTAGCTGAAGTTGAGGCACTTGAAAGAAGTGGAAGTGGCAATTGAAACAAATGTACATAAAGAAATTACAGAGGCAATTAATTTGAAAGTATTGACAGAATATTAAATCAGCAGGTAAAATCTAAAAATTGAATGGTACTTAAAATGTAACCAAAAGTGCTGAAAGGAGTCGAAGAGTCAGTGGGAGTGAAAGCACTAAAAGGAGGCCAAGTGGAAGTAAGGAGTCAGTAACTAGTTAAAGTAGGTAAATTGGTAAAAGTTCAATAAACTGAATGTGAAGTGGAATTTGAAATCAAGGTGCTAAAAGAAGTTGTGTCTTTTGAAGCAGGAACAATGTTGAGTCACTATAATTTCAGTTGAATTGTAATGGTTAAAGCAACTGGAAGTGAAGTGTAAGCAAGGAAGGAGCTGAAACACTTAAAGGAGTGAAAGTGCCAGTTAAAGTGCAGTAATGAAATAAGCTGAATTTGAGTTTAGTTAAAACTGAAGAAAACGTGCTGGTAGGAGCAGAAGTCTTAGCCTTACAGGAGTTGAGGAACTGAAAGGAGTTGACGTGAAGCCGTGAACATAAATGGCTGTAGAAACCATAAATTGGTCTTTAAGGTAACATTAGTGTCAAGTATAAACACTGGATGGGACTTAAGAGACAGTTAAGAGTAAAAGTGTTGAAAGCAGATGAAGAGTTAACGTCGATATACTAAAAGAAAGTGAAAGCACTGAAAGACATTGAATTATATATGTTAAAGGGAATTGCAAGTGTAATTCTCAGAGTAAACACTGGAATGAATCAGTGTCAGCTGATGAGTCAATTACATGGAAACATACACGGAATAAAGGAATAAAGGAAATGGAATAAAGGAAATGGCCGTCTGAAAACAACCATGTGAGGCGTCTTTAAAAATTAGTTAGTTATTAAAGTTCTTCACAAAACACATTTCCATCTCCACTGAGTTTTCCTCACAAAGATGAAGAGAAAAGTGGATAAATTAATGTTCTGGAAACATTAAATCATATTTACGCTCTGTTAATATAACTGCAGTAACAACCTTAGGTTGTTCATATTGGGATTTTTTACTTGTTTTGTATCATCTCTGTGGCGGTTATGTTCTCTGTCTAACAATTTATTCAGTCTACTTCCAAAGTTTAACACTGTTTCCCTGGATGGGTTAAACATAAGACTTTCAGAGCAGTAAGGGACCAGAATAATCCAGATGAAAGCTGTGACACATGGCAAATCACTATATATGAATAGTGTGCCAATTGATTAAGCATTTCCTGTTTTCAGCCTCAAAAAGCTGAATACGTGTAGCTTTTCATTCTTTCATACTGTGGTCAAGTGAAAACAATTGAATCAAATTAAAAGCATCTTGGGATCTGAAACTTGTGATGATAGTTATTTATGGCCATTTTATAGACTTAATAATCATTAATTGGTAGAGTGAGGTTACAGGGTTAAAGGGTAGATCCCCCTTCTCTCTCTTTCTGGAGAGCACTGATTCAATATGATGGCACTAAATGTCCTGGTTCCTCTGCCATAATGCAAACACATCTTTTTAACATGTGTGTGTGTGTCCAAGTTGACCTCCAGGAATTTGTGTGTGTTTGAGAAGACCACTGTGCGTCTGTGTGTGTGGGGAGGCCAGTGTCATGTATCATGGAGTTGCGGTTTAATGGGCCAGTTAATAAAAACCAGGCCAGAGGAGACAGATAAACTGTAGCAGACCACACGCGTAGAGGACGGACAAACTCACCCACATAGATATTCACAAAGACACACGCATGCTTGTGCAAACACACACACACACACACACACACACACACACACACACACACACACACTGCGCTAGAGCTGCAACTAATGGTTACTTTCTTTATTGGCCAATCTGCTAAATACTTAGCAGATAAATTGAGAAATGTTTTGCTCTATAAAATGTCAGAAAACAGTTCTTCAATTTCATGAAAAAGAAAAAGCTTATACAGATAAAAATACAAATCGCAACGTAAAGGTCATGCATGCTGTGTGAGACTACCATTCAACAACAAAATAACATAACATAAAACTGCTATAGGTGGGAATTTTAGGTTTAAACTCGTTTGAGTCATGTCAAACTCCCTTCTCGGCAGGAGATTATTAAATCCAAAATTCCTTGAACAGGCTAAATTAGTTTTTTCCCCCCTTTTTTCTAACATGTTTCTGAGAATGGACACAAGTTTCCAACCAAATTTTATGTCAGTTAAAAAGAGACCATTAACTAAAGCTGCAACAATGAATTGGTTAACAAATTATATTAATCACCAACTAATCTGATCATAGATTAATTAGTTTCAGTAATTTTCTGAGAAAAAAGGTCAAAATTCCCAGAGTCAAGCATCAGTTTCTTTAGTCCTCTCTGACATTAAACTAAAACTCTTTGGGTTGTGAACAAACATTTAAGGATGTCATCTTAGGCTATGGGAAACACTGATCAACATTTGTCGCCATTTGACGTTTTATAAAACAACTAATCGATTGATTGGGAAAATAATCCACAGATAAACTGACACTAAAATAATCAGTAGTTTAAGCCCTACCATCGAAATACACATTTTGTGAGTTGCTGAATAAAGCCAGAATCCTGGACGACTAAGCACCTCCAGCTTTACCTGAATCCACATTTTTACAACCGAAATGAACTTCTCACCATAAACTCTCTTATTTGTCCCTTTGACTATCACTGCCCTCCAATTCTATTCATCCTGACTAAAAAACAGAAAGACACATTCGTCTTTTCTATCCACAATGTCGATAATTCACCCCTAACAGCGTCACAACTAAAATCATTTACAGTCAGTCCTTAATCAGACCCAGAATGATGTATATGTGTGTGACTGTGTGTGTGTGTGTTTATGTGTGTGTTTTGAGGAAGAGGTCTTAAAGAATGCCAGGAATGTCTATTGTTCAGTTTGGGAAGGAGTGATGGGGGGCAGACTATTGTGTTTCATGGTTCTTGGCACCGCAGACCTCAGTCTTGCTCCGGTCTCCAGGGACCCTGTGGTATAAAAATCTAAACAACGGGATGTGTGTGTGTGTGCGCACATTTTGCCCATCAATCTGTCTGCGGTAAAATTCCCCAAAAAATCACATGAATGTGTGTGCGTGCGTGTGCACGTTGTGTGCGTCTGCGCCCACAGACCCCTTTCTGACAGTCTGAAACAAGCAAGAAAAAGTAAAAAAACTAAAAGAGCAAGTCAGCATGTGCACTGAGAGCATCGGAGGATGAACTCCTCCAGGGAAAAGAGGGAAACAAATGTTTCAAATGAACAAGAACAAACAAACTGTGAAATTGAGCAGCTCACCGGACAACACAGAGACAGATTACACAGGAGGAAAGTCAAGTAGAGTATTGAACTGGAGGATATAGACTCAATCTTGGTTTCAGCTGGATATTAACATGAAGTGGCGCTATGCTGTTTCCTGTAAAAATGCAGGCTGAAAAAAATGGGAGATTAAATTATAAAACTAAGCAACGCTGATCAACTGTGAACCAAGATTCTGTTGTTCTGTTATTTCTCGAGTCAAATGTTTCCATAAACATATCTTAGGTTACCTTTTAACTGTAATACATGATCGTTTGTTACCAGCCAGCCGCCATTGTGTCAAACAGAGGAGTTTGCATTATAATGCTTTTATTGGTCCATTCAGGCACAATGGTAGTTTTAGATCCCCCACCTCTTGAGCAAAAGTGAATGCCACAGGCAGCCATTTTTCTGTTTTCTCTGGTCATGTAGTGCCAGTTTTATTTGCATCTTCCTACTGCACAGACGGCCCAGTTTTATGAAAAGACCATCATTTAAGTATAAGTAGTAATAAGACAATGGAAAAAACACTCAAACAAAAAGTGCATATTGCTGCTAATTTTAGGGAGTTTAGATAATGACATTACATGATATTTTCACTTTGTGAAAAACAGTTTAAATCAGGCAGTACAGTTAGAAAATTAAATGCTATTCTGCAAAAGTTTGACCTGTTTGTTTTTTCAAGGTGTGACAATCACCAGTGATAGCAGAGCTGAACTTAAGTTTCAATTTATTCCTGTACTATACTATTGTTTCACATTGTAAATGTTGTTTGTGCTCTATATAGAGTTAACATGAGTTAATAAATCTGAAAAAAAGGTTCATGTTGCCACCTCATGACGGAAGCGTCAAAACATTTCAAAAATGTATTTTATCTAAAGTCCTCAGAACTCTTTTCTCTTTCACCCACTTTCTGTTTCTATTCTTTCATCTCCTCCTCCTCCTCCTCCTCCTCCCGTGCAGCCCTCCGCAAAATAAATGTTTAGTCAATGTTCAGCAGAAATGAAAAAGTGAGCTCAGATGAAAGACCTCTGTCATAAAGTCGTGTTTACCCTGTCAAAACTTCAAACATGATATCAGCCTCTCTTGTAATTATCATTTTAATTTCCTCGTGTTCACTCCTCCTGCCACTGTGCACATTTTTCAAGCTGCCACGTAACTCTGGCCTGCAGGATATCTCCTGCTTTGTTGCCCTGTAATCTGACAGGTTTTCTTTTCCAGACTTGTTTTGATTTGCTTCTGAATTTGAGAGAGATTTCCTTCCAAAGTGAGATTGTTCACAGTTTGTAGAAAGTGACGTGAAAAGAGATTGATATCGCAAAAATAAAACAAACAGCCGTCCTTCAATGGGTCAGACGTGAGCTAGGGTTTTGGTTAACAAATGATACATTTAGAGGACTAAACTCTGGGTTTTGGGTCTAAAACTGAAACACATGCATCCTAAAGAAACAACCTGGTTGAAAATGACTGATATACTGCCAAATTCTAACCTGAACCCAACCAAAGGGTGTAATTTGGAGTTATTTCTCTTCCCAGTGGGCATTGCATTTCTACTTACTGGACTTGCATGGATGCAGAAGACTGGCACAATCAGACAGCAAAACAGAGACATTGCCTCATAAGAAATAACAAAAATGAACAATTTCAAAGTTTATGCGACAGAAAGGTCTGAACCACCTAAATCCACTCTCATGTTGAGGATTTAACCGTCTAGCTTTGGTGACCACAGCAGGTTTGAAATATTTTTGTTGGATATTTACACAATTATCTGAGTAGGATGCAGGTTATTAGAGACCACTGATAAACCGTGATGGCCTCTTTTAGGTTCATTTCCTGTATGTGTGTCACATGGGTTTTGCCACCGAAAACTGACTTTATTTCTTTGGTTTTGGAACATACTCTTGCAAGATTTGGCATCACCTGATGTCAGTTGATACCAGAAATAAAGATAGAAGCTAAAAATGAGTAGCAACATTAAATTTGTACTGTATATAGTGTTGTATGATTTTGAAATATTTCATCCATCCACACATTTATAACACTTTCAAAAAAGGTTGGGAGGTATGCGAGGGAGAGACAACCACGCCCACAAGACTATTTTGTACCATTGGCACAGCTCGAAATGAGTCATCTTCAGTTATTCAGTATCTTTGAGATTATTGCTCTTTTACACTTCTCTGTTGACTCTTCCAAGGAAAAAAAAACCCTTAAAAAACAATTTTATAAAGATTTTACACTCACGTCTAATTAGCCAGAATCACAATGTGAAGATTCAACTGTGAAAAGCGTCCCATTACCAGCAGTTAAAGGAACAGCTCTACATTTTGAGAAGATGCACTTATTGACTTTGTTGCTGAAGTCTGAAGCCAGTTAGTTTATCTTAGCATAGAGAGTGGAAATAAGGGGAAAACAACTCGCCCGGCCTCATCTAATGTAGCGCAATCCACCTACGCACACCTTTAAAGCTCACCAATTAAGACAACATATCATTTGTCAATGTCTACAAAAACAAAGTGTACATGCACACCTTCATCTACAGTAAAGAGCCGTTTCCTTTTCAATCAGCAGCTGTAAATAAACTGTTTGGTCTTTGCATGCTGCGTCTTTTCACACAAATTTCACAGACGCATTAAGTCCAAGCTGGACAGGAAGTAAAGGAGGGCAAACCTCGGAAAGAACAGGAAATGATGCAAAAGCTGAAGAATGTCGCCCTGCCTCTTCCACGGTGTCCCACTGAGAGAAACTCACATGCACACACGCGTGCACACACACACACACACACACACACACACACACACACACACACACAGACAAACTGTATAGCTGGATCTAACAAAAGGTTGGTGAAAACAGGAAGTAGTATATAAGAAACATTTCCAGGTCAAGTTAACAAAACATCCCCAAACATTCTTTCCCTTCCAGAAATATATTGGAAAAATCATCAGTCACTCAAAAACACTAAAAGATGTATAGAGACAAAAATACCCTCTGAAATAAACGACGGAGGGCAGAAAGGTCACATGCCAATTAAGGGTTCAGCAACGAAAATGTCTAAAAAACTGACATCTGCAGTTGCAGCCCTAAATGGTGAGTAAATCTGTCTCAGAAGGATAATCATGTGGTATAAAAGTACGCAAGTGTGCAATTTATTACATAGAATGATTCTTATTATTTTTGGGAGATGTTTCTGCGTAATGAAGTTCCTCACCTGCCAAACAATTCAAATTGTTATCGCTCACTGCTGTTTGCTCAAAGCCATACTTTTTCATTTCGATTTTTAGTTTTTTTTGTTGGTGCATTCTTTAAAAGGTTGGATTTCTTAATTAGGAGAAAAATACAACACCAGTCAACAGCACTGTGGGTCCTTTTTACCATCAGTCGGCTTGTTAAAATGCCCATAACCAATCACTCCTGATATAAACCCAAAACAGGCCCAAACACACTGCTGTCTTATCCCTCCACTGACTGCTGGGCAGGCCAGTAAATTCCTGTGGTTGGCCAAATTTAGCCTGCAGGCCTGCTCCTCTTTCAGTGCAGGACAATGCAGCAACTCTGAATTGAACATATTTTATTTAGAGAATGAACAATGGTGTGAAGTATTTTTGGTTGAAAGCTTAAACAATTACTGATATGCTTTAGATAAAACAGAGAAAAGGCAGATTTGATGGACGAAAATGGTTGGACTGCACTTACAATATAAGTTTTAACATCCTTCTAGGAGTCAAAAAACATCAGAATCAAATGTTTTTAATTTACGGTGTTACACAACTCCTTATGAACGTAATGGAAACCTGTGAGATACAATACACCCCTTCATAAATCCAACGCAAGCCTCCATATCAAAGCAGAAAACTTGCACAAAAGCACCATTTTCCAGCCCTTAAGTTGAACAAACCAACTCTCCTCGCCAACTCCACATTTCCTTCCTCTGCATTTACATCATATAATTAAAGCCACAACAGTACGTACATTTTCCTTCACAAACATACAGTAAAATATTGTACTGGGGAACCCCAGTGAGTAATTTCCTGACGTCTTCAAGACAAGCGTACTGGTGCAAGAAATTCATGTAGCTACTCTCCATCTCAGTTTAGGTTAAATGACTTTTAATTGAGCTTAGAATAACAGAAAAGGCACACACGCCAAAGTTCTCACACTTACTAAAATACATGTACACGTGTGTGTGCACGCACATATAAAAACATACAAGGTGGAGTCCCTGCAAGCTTGGCAGAAATGTTGACATGTGTTTGGCAGGCAGCCACATTGGCAGACCAGGTAGTCGTGGTGAAGAAAGAGGGCACCAAAGAAAATGAGCGGTGCATAAAGAGACCCCAGTTATAGTTACACAAACATTTAATACGGAGGATAATTGGCTGAGAAAGAAGCCGCAGACTACAGTATTTTTTTTCTCTTTTGGTGGCGTTAAACTGAACGAAAAAGACAAAAAGTAAAAATTGCACCCTCCAAAGACATCTTCAATTTAAGCTCCTTAAGGACACCTTTTAGATGCAAAGAACTCAATAGAACTAGTATGTAATAACTCACAAAGGCACTTAATTATTGTTTAAAAAGGCTGCAGATGTTTTTTTCCCAAAAAGTACACTGGCTTTAAGAACGCTTGCCTTGAAAAGGGAAACTAAATATACCTATTAATCTTAATTCATGTTAACTTTATTAGGTTAGGTTTACTCAAAATTTAGCTGCAATCACTTAATTTTGTGACGATGTTGCAACTTTTATTGCCATCAAGTGGCCAAAAAGTCAGCTAATACTATCATGTAAAATCTGAAATTAAAATAATCTCACACACCCAAAAACAGCAGATTAAAGCATTCAACTGCTCATTCCCTGCAGGTGGCACAAGTGCCAAAACTGCTGCAGCTACGACTTCCTTCTGCAAATCCTCTTTTGTAAATCTGCAGGCCTACACTGCTGCAATGGCTTTACTACCCCATGGATGACAATGTGTGTCCTTGCTTTGTATCCAGTGGGATTTTGATAATGTTTCACAAGGATTAGGTAGGCAGAACTGTCTCTAGTAGAAAAAGAAAATGGCAATCTAAGCAAACTTTTCAGGAGCTTCTTTGCCTGTGGATCCTTCAAAATGATACCTTTTGAATGAATGGCAAGTGGGACTTTGTGTTGTGTTATTGTTGTTTTTACATTTTCTTTTTCTTTCATGCTTTAGCCTGCCCCTCACATGCTGTGATGTAAGTCAATGAGGTTACTTCGGCCTCCATCACACACACAGGTTTTTACACTCCTAATAATGACCTACTGAGTCAGAAAAAGAAACAAAGGTCCGTCCACTCACATGCCATCACCGCACCAACAGCTCCCTTGTGTTTTTAAAAGAGGTGGTAACTAGTTTTGGCTTTTGACGAAGGGCCCTTTTCCACTGTTAAAACTATACAAGAAGAGCCAAGTGTGCAAATTCGAGCATTTCATCATCCCTGAGCAACCAGAGTGTGTGAGTGTGTGAGTGTGTGCGTGTGTGCGTGTGTGTGTCTGGCAGCAGACTCATACAGTACTTTCCGGAGGGTTCCCTATTTCAACAGTAATGACTGAAACCCGGCTGGCGAAGGCTGTGACGTGGTTGGCAGAGGTCAAAGTGCAACAGGGTTTCGCCCAATACTGAAGCGGTGATTGGCTATTAGTGTCAGTAACTTGTCACTCAAAGTGGGTTTAATTCATGTGTGGGGCAACGGTGGTCAGAGTGCGCCTGCCAAAATACAAATAACAGCTCTATTGTAGGCATACAGAGAATAAAAGGCACACAAATCACACAAAAGTACACACATTCATCACACAAACGTGGACCGATTAAAGGTAATTACAATGTTGATTGCCATTTTTACAAGGCCTTTTTGTTACAGGTGTTTCAAAAACTGTATCATAAACCAATTCATCAAACGAAATAATCTGCACATTAATCAATAAAATCTGTTTCAGCTTTAGTATTTGCAGTATCTGAAAAGATTCAAATTTTAAATAAAAAAATTGAAGAAAATATATAAAAGCAGCTACATTTTTAACAAAGATATACAGTCAAATGTATGTACTGCATATATACTCTGTACAGACAAAAAATAAGTAAAATAAGTTTACTGATCATTTTGTGTATAGAAAAGTAACTTTGTAATGTGCTATTTCTTAATTAATAAACAGAGAGGCGGCAACTGCTACAGTTACATGTGGAGCACATATGGATGAATGATGCACACACATCTTAAGACACACACACATACACGCACACACAAACAGCGTTGGGAAAGCCCCTGCAAGTCAGACATGCAGCACATACCAGACACTGACACACACACAGTGGATTTAACTGGGTGGCACGCTCATAACCAGTTGCATTCCTTAACCTATCTCCGTGTGTCCATCTGTGTCTGAGTCTGTGTGAATCCATCTATACTGTAAGTGTGTGTGTGAACGCTGGCTCGTACGTGTGTGTCTAACAGCATTAGACAAGGGGTCCGCCTGCTGCAGAAACAGGAGCAGAAAACCCAGCAACGCTCTGACGGCTGGATTTGGTTTCAAAGCCAGAACAAGACGTGCTGCTGCCAAACAGCTGTCTGAAGCCGTCCAGTGGAGACAAAGTGAGAGTTCTGACACCAGTAAAATCTTCCACACTGGTTTCGAGACAGAGTCCAGCTGAATATTACAGAGAGTATCAATGTCAGGGAGGAAGAAAAGCTGAAAAAATAACAAAACTCATTTTTTCCTTTTCTGTTAAGTAAGTCATTTAAAACTTTTTTAACATATGCTGCATTTCCACCTATATCCACTAAGTGGCAACAACACAAGGTGTAAAGGAGGCTTAAGTTAATTAAATACATATTTTCTCACAAATTCAAGTAAGCAAAAGTGTATAAATATATATAATAACTGATGGTAGAGTCTATAAATAGGTCCCTTAATTGAGTCAGGAAAATCAAAAATAACATCTTGATGATAAGAAAGTGCTAAACTGAAAATGTTTCACAGAGATCAGCATATGTTTTAAACTTGAGCTGAGATGCTGTTACATCTGACCTCAGATCTGCCAGCCCAGCACCCTCTAATTCCCTCTTAAGACGCCAACTTGACTTGAGTTCACAGAGTGGAAATATTCCTACCATTAGTTCTGCTTCCTGAGCCAAAATACCAACGCTGGGCTGGGAGGAGCAGGGTGGGAAACGACTAAATATGTTTCCTTATTTCACCCACAGAGTGTCAGGGTGCATTAATTCAACAGTAAAGTCGCTCATATTCATATTCTGTATGAGTACTGGATCAAATGACTGTGTGTGATGTGAAAGGGGTTGCTCAAGGTGACAAATCACCTGACTGTGCAAGCTTTGGAGCCACTTTCAGTGATTTTGGTTTTTATTACAGATGATTACAGCTGATTTTAGTAGAGAGAGAAAAAAAAAATCTCTGATAAACTCACACTACACTACCTACCAAGCACTAAATTATAAAGAACGTTAGAGACTGGCTGGGGAAACTGGTGCAGCATTTAACAGCTACAGAGCAAAATATTTCCTTCAGGAGTTTAAGTGAAAAGCAGAGCAAAGGAAAGTGTTTGGGTGGCCATAAATACAACTCTAAATCAATGTTAATTTAAAAAAAATATATATATATAAGCCACTGTTCTTTTGTCTGCTAAAGAATACTCTGACTTTGTAAACTTTGCAAGGCTATATTTAGTCAATTTTGTGTCCCCACAGTCGTCCAAACATAATGCAGCTTTAAAACCACACAGATTTTACAATTCTCAACCTTTTTCATCAGTTAGAGGTCCAATATTAAAGAAAAAATTTATTTTTTTTTGTTATGAATTTACTATTTAATAGTAAATTCAGAAACGGTGCCTTGAAACAAGTCATCAGGACATCAGTGAAGATTAAAGTATCTAAATATGTTTTAGTAGAAAACAAAAAATACAAATTTGAAACTGAAAATGAGCATACATGAGTTTTTAATATCTCATTGTATGGTCAATGGTTTTACAATAATTTCCAAATTTTTTCACATTTGCTCATGTTATGAGACCGTAGGAGAAATGTTTTTAAAAACATTAAATCCCAAGAACTCAGATTTTTCTTACTTTTACACACTTTTGTTCTCCTGGAAAATTGCCCAAACATTAGGTAAGATCCTATTGTAAGTAGTGACAACCCCTAATCCAGCAAGCTAATTTCTGGGTTTACTGTTGGTTGACAAATGTTTTCATAATATATTTTTCATCTGATTTTGTGTTTCCTAATTCTCTATAACAAGCGCTGCATGACACGTGGTGAGAATGGCCACAATAACGAGAAAAATACTGGAATTGTCATCTAAATGCAGGATTTATCTTCTTGTTGACTGTTTTTTAGATTTTGACGTCTTTTAGATTCAAATGCTATTCCGAATGATTACTAAAACACACACAATCCCAAACACCCACTCCTCCCTGCTCATCAGAGGTTATCAGCTTCACTTCTGAGACACCCTGGAGGTCAAAGGTTACTTCCTGTGAAACATTCTCGATCTGTGAAAGGCCGCCTTGATGTGTGTTTGCTAGCACATTCCTGACAGACCAGGAAAAGCACGATCACTGACTTCTCGTCTCCTCCCTCACCTTCCTTCCGACTTCAGCAAGTCAACGCCAAGCCATCTTTAGTGTCGGCAAGAGGAAGAAGAAAACGACATGCAACAAACACACATCCATTTTTGGGAGACAAATATTCCCTTTGAAGTCATGAAAGTATTCAGGAGAAATATCTGTGTGCGTGCAGATATCTCAAGTGCGTGTCAACAAAGTATGAGCCCTTTGTGCATCTATTTCGCATTGTTGTCAAGTGGATGTGTTTACCTCCTGACTGCAAGCTTCAGTATCCGGTACGATCCCTTGATGAGGATGAGGGCTTCCTGTCTGCTGCCGTAGAGGGCGGATCCATTTATGTTGATGAGCTCGTCGCCGACTTTCAGCTTCTTGCACAGTGCGGCTTTCCCTCCATCCTCGATCTGTGGACAAAGAATCGGTTGAGATAAAAGAGAAAAAGTTGGACGGCAAACAGAGGCACATTCAGATCAAGAAAAAGATCCACGGTGCCAAGCTGACTCCTTTTAAACCCGTTTTTGGAGACATTTTTGTTAAACTGTCTCTGTCCCCATGGCAACTGTGCCCTAACGAGCATCTCCAAAACAGCCTGAACCAAACAGAAACCCATTACATTCCTCTGTAATAGACTCTGTGTAAGTGTATGTGTGTGTGTGTGTGTGTGTGTGTGTGTGTGTGTGTGTGTGTGTCTGTCGCAGTGCTGACTGCGGGTCACACAGTGGTGAGGCCTGTGTTGTTAATGCATTGCTGGGATTTTTCAGCGCGTGTTTTAAGTAACTGCAGAGGGGTGAAACATTGACGAGTGTGTTGTGCAGTGTGGTGTGAGGTTTGAGTCCGGACATAAATCACATCAAGGGAGAAAAAAAGGATGAAAGAAAGCGAGAAAAAGACAGGAACACACAGAGATGAAAGGGGTAACAGAATGGACCAATGACAGGAAAAAGATGCGCTCCAAACAAGACAAAAATTAGTGGTGGATATGATTAGGATATTTCTCAAAAAAGGAAAAGATGTAATGTGGTTTTATTCTAGTGTATTGTTAAAACAGCCTCACGCATAGAGAAAAGTTTTTAAAAACTGGTATATAATTGCAAGCAAGAAACCCAATTCTTCTCCATCTATGTGCAGAAATGCAACACTTCAGCGTGACACCACAAATAGATACTGATGGTTGAATTCAAAAAAGGATTTTGAGGCTTTTGCGGCCACTAAACCTGCCAAAAAAATACCAGCATTTAAAAGTACCTGCAAAGAGTGAAATACAATACAGAGTGACACAGGAGTTTATTTTCATCCACAAAAAAACTCCAACCTCATCCCAATTCTGGGAGAATGACTCCTGTCTCACACGTTACGCACTGGTAATAACAGGTGTCAGACCAAGATTTTTCAGGCTGCCTTAAGTTTTGAGGAACGCCTGTGCACCTCGTCAGTCAGGACCTTTAGCTCCAAGTCGGCAAATTTTAGTTTTCTTTTTCTCTCCGTCATAGTTCTGCCAACTGGTTCTTGGCACATTGGTAACATTTATACTTTGCCACGTGGATAATTGCAATCAGACTTAATAAAGGGCTAATTGCACTCAGCTGCAAAACTTCACGGGCGTGTTGGCACGTCAATATTACAGAATATCTTTTGTGAACAGGACCCCGAGACTGGGTAGATAGCGGTTGCATGTGATGCAAAATCCATGGTGCAATCTTAACCACAGTACTCTGTGATTTTGGCAGTGTCTAAAACCTGTCATGGCCTTGATTGTACTGACTTAATGTTGCTTGCAGTACTGCAGTTTGTATTAAGAGATATTCAGTGCATTTCCATCCGCATGCTTTTACCCAATTTGCTCACAAAAAAAACCTGAGCTGAAACACGGGAAATTCAAATGCAAAAAAACCCCCAAAAAACAGCAGACAGATGCACAATTATTGTACTCTCTCACATACAAGAAACTAATTCAACTAATTTGCAAAATGTACGTTAAATTCTTTTTTGCAGTGGCTATAAACCAAAAGTAAAAGCTGCAATGAATTCCCTGTCTTAAAACTGGTTTCATATTTTAGAAGGAATACCTTATGAAAGCTTTCTAACTCCGTGTACATTTTACATCTGAAATTGGGATAAACAAGAAGGCTACGAACGTAAAACTGTTGATATCAATGTAGGCAGTGATGAAGTGCTTTTTGGGAGGTGTCTAATTAGAGGAGAGAAACATTCTGGTGTGAGTATAAAGTGCTTTCAAAGGTTCATTTAATGGATGACTGATTCTATTAGTAGAGGGCTGGATTAAATGATTAATTTGGTTTCTCCAGAAGTATTTTCTCTCATTTCACACTCAACAAAGAGCAAGTCAGATCCTATTTCAGGGGTCGCCAGGCATGTTCGACTTTTTTTTTTTTTTAACCAACATCCCCTTCAGATATAAAACCCAGGTGACTTCCACCATTAACCCGGAATAAATCACATTTAAAGATGCTTCGGAGGCATATAAAAAGGAACATAATCCTGATTATACAGTGTGGAAATGCAGAGCAGGCGTGTCCCTCCCTCCATCATTCATTCATTCTTTCTCTTGCTGCAAAAATCAAAGGAATGCATGTCATGGAAACACAGGTTTGATTTTACGCTTTAAGGTTTTTACAGACGTGCAGCGGGGAACTTTGCCTTGCAAGCCAACTCAAACATAAATTGAGATCTTTCATATATTAACTTTCGGCCATGTTCTCTTGGGTCTAATGCTGTCACGAATTTCGACTTCAAAAGGTTCATATTTTAAAATTTGATCCAGCTCTAATACCACTAAAAACATGGAAAACCCCAAGGCAGGCAACCACATTCAAACCGGGCAGCTTTAACACAACTTTTGGTTTTGATGTCTTCTGTTGACAAATTCCTCAACCAGTTTAGGCAGACTGGGATCCAGGTCAAGACCTGGCTGATGAATTGACAATGCTGTCAAGTTTCTGGAAATCTGGCTTGGTTGTTGAGATTAGAGCGGTTAAACATCAGGGGCATTTGTTCAAACTGTTTTTGTCGTGAGTACTTTTACACAGAATTAAAATATTACACAGCAACATAGTATATTTACTAAACAAAGTCAATTCTCGTGAGCTTTTACAGCAGAGATAAAAGCATCATTCAATCACATTGTGCTGAATAGATGTCACGTCAACCTACCGCTTGCAACTGTTGCAAATTCACATCACTGCCAGAATGCATAGTTTTGACATTGGCGATTAGTTCGCATTTTCATATTGTGTATTGTCTTGCTCCCAGTGTGCAAAGACTGAATTCCTTTATTCATCTTTCTTTTAACTTTATTCAAATTTAATCTGTATCAATACAGGCTCATTTTGTGGCTCACAAAAGGGCATTTCAGCCAAAAGACTGACACCTTGTGTTAATGGTACGCAATCAAGTGGCCTGTTAAAACTAAACCACAAAGTGCAAGGTACTGCTTTATTGTGCAATCAACACAACCCTGCAGGCATTTAAACAACATAAATTAGTAAATATGCAGCTCAAAAATAACTTCAACTCCATTCTCATTCATGGTTAAAATGAGGCTTAAAATTGAGCTGTTTTCTATCATTTTTCATATTTTCCTCTACAGTGTGTAACATACAGCTCTATGATCAATTACTCACACTTGAGCTAAATTAGACATCATGATCTTATCTCACTTCTAGACAACCATAATATGTGGCCTGTGTAATGTGGTTTATTGCCTCTACTCCTAGTGGAAGGTGCTCCTATAATCAATTAAGCCAGAGTGTGTCTGAGTTATTATCTGGAGATGCATTAACAAAAAGAAGCATTTTAGGTGTCTTGACTGCTCATTTCCATCAGTGTTGACTGGGAAAAGACACATGTGGATGAAAGGAGGAGGGATAAAAAAGAGACAAATACAAAGAGATAAAATGGCAGGTGAAGAAGATGAGGAGAAAGTATGAAAGGATATGAAATGAGGGTAAAAGAGACGAGAGAAAAGACGGTAGAGAGGGTTTTATAAACTTAACCCCGGGGAGCAGGTATGCGGGGCATAATTAGAGAGAGGTAATAGGAGAGTTTATTATACGCAGATGTGTGTTTTCTGTGTGTGTGGTTGATGAAGTCATTAACCAAAGCTCTCTTCTTCACACAGGATGGGTTGGAAGCTGTTCCCACACAGTATGAGTGAAGCACTGTGGTGGAAGAAGTACTCAGATCTCTTACTTGAGTAAAAGCAGAAAAACCACAGTCTAAAGATACTCTACTACTGAATTTGAAATGTTAGGTGCGCACTCCACTTGTAAAGCACTTTGAGCTGCATTTTACGTATAAAAAGGTGCTATAACATTAAATTATTAAGTAAAAGTGATTCACAAATGAATATATGTAAGAGCATTTTTAATGTTGTTATTTGTCAGTATGAAGCTAATTTTAGATTCTTGAAATACTGCTGGGTAGACTTATTGTATAGTACAGCATCATATCAAGTATATATATACATATGTAAAAAAGTATAAGTATGATAGTAGCAGATGTTGTAATGTAATCCCCCACAACCCTTAAGAGGACAAGCAGTTATGGACAATGAATGAATGAAGCATGATGTTATGGCAGTAAATGGTAACTGTTAAATGGACTCCATTTATGCCTCATAAAAAGGTTACTTAAAGAAGTAACTGATGTTTGAACATTTGTGTGAATTAATTTATGGTACATTTTATAATACCAATTCATTATGTTGCCCATGTTGATGGTGCTACACGTATGGTAAACTATACCATAGTTGTTCTACTTAAGATGTAAACACAGCTCTTGAATGGCAAAAAAAGCTTAAGAAAATGGGACTCAATCACATATCAGCTCTCAGTGCTGCTGAGTTTTTAGTATTTCCTAATCATTGGGTAACAAACTTCAACACACTCAGCATTATGAGATATTTTTCAAATACTGACAAGTTGGAAATAAACTGGCAAAAATCTGAACTGCCAGAAAACAGATAAACGTTCCTAACTCGGGGAAGAAAACAACTCGACTGATGCTAATTGATCAATAATGATTATCTATCCCATCATGGCTCTGTGTGATTTCTGTATGTGCTTAATAAAGCTCTTTTCAGCTGTTTCTGAGTTGGTTTCAGAAGGATTTGGTTCAGTTTCACTCTAGTCTGACCTACATGCCTGCACAGTGTGTGTGTGTGCCATGCTGCCGTGGGATGTCCAGACAGGGTGAGGTCACTCTAGGCACCGGGGAGACGGAGAAGAATGCCCTCTTTATGTGCAAACACACACACACACACCGGTCAGACACACCCTTTTATTTATAGATTTGAGTGGTGACTTCATGGACTCAAGTGTGTGTGTACAGTGGCATCGTGCCAGTTATTGTGCACTGGAAGAAAAACGGGAATCCCCATGCTGGTCACAGGTTGTCATCACTAAGGTATCACCTGACACACACACACACACATACACACTGCGAAGAGCATCGAACAACAGCCTCTTTATCAAAAACTGAAACGATCAGCTCCAGCCTGAAGATCATTAACAGTAGGGTACAAAACGATCCTGCAGTAGTGTGTGTGTGTGTGTGTGTGTGTGTGTGTGTGTGTGTGTGTGTGTGTGTGTGTGTGTGTGTGTGTGTGTGTGTGTGAGTGTGTGTGTTTGGGTGTGTATTCGTGCAGTTCTGACAGAAATGATTAACACAGCAAACATCTGCACTTCAATAATTAAACAGCGTGTGTGTGTGTGTGTGTGTGTGTGTGTGTGTGTGTGTGTGTGTGTGTGTGTGTGTGTGTGTGTGTACCATTTCAAGGCAGGGCCTAAACATGTGCATGTGAAACCTCATATTACAGAAAGGTCGAGACAGAGAAAATTAGTAGTTCTTTGCTTTAAGAAAGTCTGAAAACGCAGCCATGTGTATATACACGTGCACCAGGAAAGCATGGGATGTCACACACACGCACACGCGCACACACACACACACACACACACACACACACACACACACACACACACACACACAGACATGCACACACACTAACACACACAAGAGAAGATGCTCAAAAACTTTGGCAGTGAATGCATTTCAGGAAAAGTCTTTGACTGTGAAGATATACAGCAATTTAGCTCACACACATATACATTTGTATACACACACACACACACACACACACACACACAACCGCTGGCAAGAAATAAAGTGACGGAAACAGTCTCTCATTTGTTTACATGAAGACATCCAGAGAATACAAGAGGATCTATGCAGGCCCTGGAAAAGTATTTTTACTCAAAGATCGGAATCAATGTGTCATATGTTTTAATGAAACAAGCTTAAAGAAGATAATTAAGAACACACACACACACACACACACAGAGGGATACCCACTTTGCTTTATAATCTGATCTTATATGTTTACGTCTTTAAAAAGCCCTTATTCAGTCATTTAAATGTCACAGACAAGAAGCAACATCATATGTCTGCGTGCTTAAGTTTAGAAAAGTCGTCACTTGTGTATTTGTTATGTGGTACTTTGCAGCTGACATGATAAATAAACATCACTCTAGTGTAAATAATAACTACAGCTGAGGTGTCTTGTCTAATCTGAGGTAGATAAACATCTTTTTTTTGTTTATGAAATCATTAAATCTCCATTTCATGCTGCATTGCTTCCTTGTTTAGGCCTTTTAAAAAGCAGCTGACATTCAAATGACTTCATGCAGCCAAGAGTTATTACTTCATCCACTTGTGCTGTTTTAAAACATAAATCATGCCCGTCTCAAGAATACACAAAGTAAAGACACAAAATCAGCGCTTTTCCATGCACCTATGTAATTGAATTACAGTTGTTTTTCTGCAGTAACCTAATTATTTTAAAGGACATGTAAACAACAAAATAGTTTCCTGAATAAGGGTAGGGAATTAGAGAAACCCCTGGAAAACATGTACATGCATCCTTGTATTCGAAATAACTCAATTCAAGTTAATTTTCTTTTCATAGCACAAAAACCCACAAAAAATGATAACATGGCACTTTAGTTAAACTAAACCCTTTAAATATAAATAAGTTGGTTTCAACAGCTAAACATTAAACTAGTTTAAGAATTCAGACATATGAAATTGCCAAGTGGAAAAAGCTATTTTGGGGCTATCATGTCTACAACGTGGACGGACATTAAAATGTCCCAAGAACTAAAGATACACCATGCACAACCGTGCCTCTCTCCTAAGTGCCGGCCAGTACAGGAAACCACAGTGAACCAAACATGCAAAATGAGTAGTCTGCTCTTTTTTTTTTTTTTAAAGCTGTCAATAAACCTGAGTATCCTGGTGTATGCTTGATTTATTTTCACAATAAAATGTCCTTATTAAGAACAAAAGACTAATTGCCTTAAAAAATATCTAGTTTCACAATAAAAATCCAAAGTATAAGACTATACATAAAAATGGAACTGTGATACATGAATTACAACACAAGATGCATTTTGAGTAAGAAACCTCAGATTATCAAGGCTTCTCTTCCATTGCAACCGCACCTTAGGCTCATGGGTATTGTAGTATTCAGAGAAGGGCTGCAAATGGTAAGAACTTTCCTAAATTGATTTTTGGCAAAATTAATGATGGATTAATCAATTAATCGTTATTTAAAAAAAAAAAAAAACAAAAAAACTTTGCTTATTTCAAACACCACTTAACGCATTTTTCCTCAATCACAGCTCACAGTAACATACTGCATACACTTTGACAGTAGTGCACAGCCTATCAACTGATTATTTAAATATAAATATTTAAATGTTGTTACTCTTAATTCAGAGCCATTAATAAAAGAAGAAATAGGAATTGAGAGAGAGAAAACACTCAACAGTGTCCGACTCCTGGCCGTCAGCTTGGTGCGTCTAAATGGAGCCATCAGCCTGACAGGTCAACACATGCTCTGAGACCCTGCAGGAACCCCCTCGGCCTCGTGTGGCCCCCCAGGACAAAGACTCTGGGGGAAGGGAGGAGGAAAAGAAGCTCCCAGGACCCCCTGCTGCACACCGGCTTCATGCTCTTACTATTGTCTGCGCTGCCACCGTTCAGCTCCCAAACATAATGTCTCAACCAAGAGATGAATTTGGAAACGGTGGTTTGCAACATGGAAATATGGCTAAGCAGCCGGAGGTCGATGCTGCCAGCTCTGAAGGTAGAGGCCAGTTTCTCCCACATGTCCTGTTTCGATAGTGTTTGAATTCACCTTAATTTCCATTTCTGGTGCAGAACTGCTTATAGTAGAAGTCTGAGTCACTCTGTGTTTGACCTACTCTCCAGAATGAGGTCGAAGACTTTGAATGCAAGAACTACTGCAACTTGTGCGTGGGAGGAGCAAGGCACCATCAGCTCCAGGGGTGGAGGTACAATTCCCTGTGACGCCCCCATCAGTTCTTGGCAGCAGCTGGAAGTTTCTCATTTTTTATTTATTTCATAATTTCCATTTGAATCAAGGATCAAAGAGCAGAGATACAGTTGCTTGAGCCATTAATGGGTACTTTGAGTCTAAAAAATTCCCAAAAGGCGAAAGAAGCCAGTTAGAGCATCAAAAAGGAAATAAAGAAGAAAAAAAGGCAAGCAATTTG
The DNA here is from genome assembly GCF_008729295.1 of Plectropomus leopardus. Lineage (NCBI taxonomy): Eukaryota > Metazoa > Chordata > Actinopteri > Perciformes > Serranidae > Plectropomus > Plectropomus leopardus. Next base: position 13,841,809 of record NC_056485.1, on the reverse strand, counting down.
ATAATGTCACCTGGCTTTTAAGGGTAACTGTGATAGGCATTTTTCAGTTTTTTTTTTCTGACATTTTATACACAAAATCATCACTCTGAGAGAATAATCTGAAGATTCAATGATAAATTAAAGCCTTAAATCACAGTTAATTGTAGTGTTAAAAGAGGTGAAAAGGTAAAAAGGATCTACTCCTGCATTGGTTAATTTGAGGTCAAAGACAATGAGCAATTACGCTCCTAACTACCTAACTAACAGCAGCTGTTACTACCAAATTTAAGGATTACATTCCCTGTGTGGCTCTACAGGTAGAGCAAGGCACCTTCTATCTCCAAATTCTTCCACTCTAACAGCTGCTATTCTCTATTTGGCAGATGCACTTAACCACACATGACAAATAAGCTCTCTTCTGCGCTCTCAGGAACACACACCCTCCATCAACCTCTGCCCTCCAGTCTGAGCCTTGTGAGCTTCTCCTCCCTTCCTCACACCCACGCTCACACAAGGCCCTCTTTATCAGGGCAGGAGGAGGGGAACGGCATGGATGGAAAAAGAAAAAAGCTCCCACGCTCACACCAAAAGCACCAACAGCTTGATGTGTGTGTTTGCATGTATACCGCTGTCTAAGTCCACCAATCCCTGATGTGGCAACTGTTGGGGTGTGTTGTCCTTAAACAGCCTGCCATGGGAGTCATTAAAGATAATGATGCCCCAGATGGAGAAGCCTTTTCTGGGTGTAGTTTGCAGTATTGTGGCCCCATCCACCAGCAGGTCAGTTTGGTTTCGGTTCAGTTTATTTCGATCGTCTTTTTTTTGTTTGTTTCTATTGTAAGTTGTGGATGTCACCTTAAATACCTTCGTCACCCCTCTGCTTGGGGTACCTAGCCCATAGATCCAGGACTAAAAGGTGGAGCTAGAAACCCTGATTGGTCAGTCAGAGAATCAACACTCAGAGCTCAGGACTGAGTCATATGGCTGGTTTAACCACTGTTCATACGGTGACAAGTTTTTCATATATTAGTAGTATTAACTATAAAATGACAGGATGTTTCACAGCTGTAGACTGAGAAAAAAAAGAGTTTAAAGGGCTGACTGCCGGCGACGTTTAAGGTGGTATGTTTACTTGTAATGTTACTCAGTTCATGAGATGACGACATGAATTCATCAACATACCTTAGATTTGAATATGACAAATTTGACCAGTCCATCTGTTTTTACTGCCTCACTTGGATTATATGAGTGGCATATGTTCTAATCCTCACTGGGAGAAAAATAACATGTTGGAGCAGTGTCTGACATACTCGGGCAGCAATGAACCCCTGCTCTTACCTGAGAAGAAGTCGATGCATAAACCCCCTGTTTTCAAATATGCCACTGAGGAAGATGCTGACTGCAGCCTGCAGCCCCATTCTGTGGACAATAAACGGGGTGCAGACTTCACTCTGTATCACCGGTGAACAAGGAAATACAGCAAGTGCTGCTGGACATAGCAGTGAGTAACAACTCCGCCCACATGTAAGAGTACTGTCTGCGGTAGAAACGGGGTCTAGGTACCTGTTCGCAGGTGTTATTTTTTGTCCCAGACGGTCTATAAACTGAAAGCCTTTAATGGAAACCAGCTTTTACAGAAGTGGAAACCTCTGGTCATTGACACAGTAGGATCAAATTCAATATCTGAGTGACAACAGAGAGGAGAGAAGAGGAGAGGAGAGGAGACTAAAAATTGAGGAGGATGAGGAATGAAGAGAGTAGAGAAAAGAAAGGAGAAGAAGGAGAGGAGGGTTGTAAAGTAGGGAGGGAAAAAATAAAGCAAAAGGAGATGAGAAAGGAAACAAAGAGAAAGGGAGGGAGAGGAGAGTAATGAAATTGAAGAAGAAAAGAGGGAAGGAGAGGAGATGAAAACAAGAAAAGGGTAAGATGGACGAGAGATAGAGAAAAGAAGAGGAATGGATAGAAAAAAAAGGAGACAAGGAGAGTAAAGGAGATGAGAGATGACTGGTAAAAGCAGGTTAAGTAAAATAAATAACAAAAGAAGACAAGAAAGGAAAAGCTTCAGATACAAAGAAAACAATTTCCCACCAACTTTCTGTTTTTGACTAATCAATCGTCTATACTAATTACTTAACTTCCAGAGTTTCATTTATGAAACCACAGACACATCCTGTGGTTCAGTCACATGGGTGAACACCAACATGTGAGCAAACGCTCACCCACTTGTGAACATAAGTCATCTTTCTTTCTCTCCCTCCCTCTCTTTCTCAGGTTAACAGTGCATGTTTTGTTTCATCCAGAGGAGGAATGCCTCTCCGTGTTTTTACATTCCCTCGTTCTGTTTGCCTCTCGTGGCTTCGTCCAACAGACTTCCCTTCATCGAGATGGACCAGTGGCCTCCACACGGTCACACTTCTTACTTCACCCATCCTCATGCTGCTCTCCATTAACATCCATTATGTTACACAAATAGAAACTATTGTTAAAGGACTGCCTTGTGACATGTAAAAACAATGGTTATTTAATACTTTTTCTTCTTTATGGCCCCTATATGCAACTCGGAAGGTTTTTTAGAGGGTTGAACTTGGTTTTTTTGTTTTTCCATAACTGCAGATTAGGGCTGCGTGATATGGCTTTAAAATAATATTGCGATATTTTAAGGCTACATCGCAGTACATGATATAATTATCTCAATATTTTTTAAATGTCCCTGTTAACTACTAAAATACAAAATTATTAAATGAACTGCAGTTACAATAAAGTTAAATAAAGTAGCTAATGTCATATAATTAAGTTGAACACACTACTGTTATAATTACATTTAATAAAATATGGTTATGAGAAAGTTAAAAAAAGTACTTTTATAATGAAATTTTAAAAAGTATTGCTATAATTAAATAAATCACAGTGAATCCCATCCATTGTTTTTTTTTTTTTTCCTGAAGGACTTTTATACCAACTTGCTCTCCTTTGTAAAAAAGGTACAATTGCAACCCTAACCCTGTAATATTATGTTGTGTCCACTTGACATTTATTAAAAACAATTCAAGCATTCCTCCTCTTATATACATACTGTATGTAAACACTTGAGCCGACTCAGTGGTTTCTTGTGTTTGTTTTTAATCCAGAATATTTTCAGCAATTATTCAAAATGTGCCGCCGCCGCTTACTGGTGGGTCTCCCCACTCGTATATTTTTATTAGCCGCAGTCCAGCGACAAGACTAAATATCTTAAATTCAAATTAAAAAGCCCCCCCCCAACACACTCTCGCTTGAAGAGGTGCCAAATATGTAGCAATAATTGTTTTCTGTTCCCCCAGTTTGGGCGCCTTATATATTCAGGGGGACTCACCAAAGTGACAACGTATTTAGAAATAAAGAGCTTGAAGAGCAGCTAACATGCCGGATGCATCAAAAGTGTCATAATGAACGCCCACAAGAGCTTTAAACTTATATTTCCTAAATTCATACTAAATTTTAAGAGGGTAAATTGAGAATGCATAAAGAATGGAGTATTTAGTGCTCAATATCATTTTTTCATTTTTAATTTTGTTGGCTTCTAAAACATGAAAACCTGTACCTATTTAAGCCTATAAAACTAGTTTTCACCACTAAAAACGAATTTGAATGGCTGGAAGTTAAGAGTGAGGTTACAGAGGCCCCTTCCCAGCAAGAAAATACCGCTCAACGTGGATGAACAAAAGTAACCGCATTACAAAGAAAACAGACGTCAGTGTGCCGCCCACAGTGTTTGATTGACAGGTAATGTTTGGGAAATCCAGCGCAGAAACCAAACTGCTTCACACCAAAGCTGTTCTTACCACCTTAAGCTCCAGTAATGCCATTAAAATCTGACTTAATCTGTGAAAACAAGCTCCTCATTACAGGCTGCGAGCTGTCGGCCACATCAAGGCTCTGCTACCCAGAATGCTTAGCGAAGGGGCACATGCAGCAACCCTGCAGGCAACCTGAAGACACGTCAAACTGTCAGACCTTAACCCTCAGCAGTCATCCACATCTATACATCATAAAAACACACACTCCAACTCCCATAATCCACCACAACAACCCCCAACACACACTCACATACACACAACTGGGTCTTTCTATCCACCATAAGCCTGACACTCAAACAGTGACACTTAACCTCGCTCACACACTCAAGTGACTGTCACAGAGACAATACACACTCTCTGGCAGTGTGATATTTTGGTTGTCGCATGCACTCACACAGAAATGTGTGTATATGTACACACCAAAAGGGGAAAAAGTCCATTTTGGGACTGGATTAGTGCTCTCGGGGTTGATATGGGGACGACACAAATACACAAATGAAATCAGTTAATCTCTGAGAGGTTTTATGAGGACACTTGGAGGCTGCAAGCTAATAGAAACACATGAAAACAAAAATAAACACAAAAGCAAACAGCCTTCTGGTCTGGTTATGCAATTTAGGACATTTGATCTAGAAAAATATTACATGTACTGAAACAAGAAAACAATCTTTACAGGATTGTTTAATATACATGAAGATATATTTGGATGCAAAAATAGCAGACACTGCATTTTTTCTGAGTTCCAATCATAGATTCCCCACGACGACAAGAGATTCATTTAGTACTTTTTTTCCCGCAGCAGTAAACAGACAGGAAACTAACAACTACACTAAAAAGTGTTTAAAAAAGATGAATATGAAGCTTTACATATGCTAAAATGTATAAATAAAGACTATACAAATCTCTTTTCTAAATTCACAGACGTCTCAGTTTAAATAGTTCAAATTCCCTGTTAAAAGTAAGCTAAGGAACAGCTACTTAGCAGTATAAAGGTAGCATGACCGACAGCCATGATTATAAGAGTAAGACCAACGCCGAAAAACACCAGAATTTTCCTTGAAAGTAAATGTGACCATGTCTCATGATATTGACTTTAGCTTGTAAAGTCCAGCCTCAAGTGACTTATTTCATCTTTTTATGGTTATTCAATTATTGGGATGGTGTGTGACAATTAAAATGTATGCACTACACACACACACAAACACACCCCTGACTGTGCGTTTCTGGTGGAATATGGAAGCCATTAGATCCGGTGACCAGCGCTGACAATAGCGCAGGTTTAAAGGTCAGCGACCTGGTGACGGACTGGATTGATCCATCAATGTCATATGTGTGTGTGAGTGTGCATGCATGTTAGTGCGTCCTCTTTATCTCACACAGACACAAACGCGCACACACTGAAATAGGGGTGAAACATTAACTTCTTATTGTGCACTGAATGACCTTGCCCTCCCCACTGAAATCTGCCTTGAGACATGAGAGGGTGCATTGTGTGTATTTTTACTTTCCGTTAGATCAAAGCTGCTAAGTCAGCTTTCAAACTCCCCATATTTTATCTGGGCTCCCACTCAAGTATTTTTATGAGAGTCATAATGTATCAAAGTGGAAAAGTTGAGGCCAAAAATTGATCAAAAGTATCTGACATTTAGAGATGAAAATGCATGGAATGGATACTGATGTCACACTAAATTCAGTCTTTTCTACATGGTAGCTGTTTTCTTTAAACATCCCCCAAATTTTCCACCTGCTTCACATACATATAGCTAGCTGTAAAGCAATCAGTACCCCGCTTTGTTTTTATTGTTAGGTGAAACCGCTCATTAGTTGACAATTATTTACTTTTATGATGATTGCATACCAAAAATGTCATCAGTGTTTAAAAATCAACAGTTAATTTACAGATGTAGACAGATCCAGAAAGCCACAGAGATATTATGAGTATATTAACATCACTCATCTTTGATTAACACCTGCCACTGAAAAACAAACAGAAACCACTTGAGGAAATTTACCTGAAAGGACCTTTAAGCTAACTGACATTCCTGTCTCTTTGTTTATTTGTCTTAAGGCCAAGACGTTTATTATGAGTGATGCTTGGAATAGTTTTGGTTGTTTTGCAAGAGACATTTCAGTCTGTGCTGTTTTATTAAGCTTTTTTAATCAAAATGTGATGACAGTTTTTGAGTTGTTTGCTCATGCTGTCAGTACACTAGAGCCTTTTAATAAATATAAGAACTTTTGCCTAAATATAGCCAAAGGTACCCTGTGGGGTTTGGGACAGCGTGGGGTGATATGGTAGCAGTGTTTTTTGTATCTCATCAACAGTCAGAAGTCATGTTTAGTGCTAATTTTAATGGAATTTCCAGAAAATCAGCAAAAGCAAATACAGATTAATGTGTTTTTCCATCCAATGCTTAACATTAGGATTTGGATGAATTAAGAGAAACAGTAAGTAGCATTATTTCTCCAGTCAGGTGCAATTGATATATTGCAGAAAATGAAGGAGCAATGTAGCAAAAAGAGTGTCAGTTGAACCTCAAACCAACAAAAACAACATGGAAAACGTGTTGGAAATATGGCATTTATGTTTTTTTTCATGCATTAAAAGGAATACCTCACCTCCAAAATGACCATTTGTACTTCAGTGACTCAAATGACGAGGTGAACAAAGAATCAGAGAATTCTTGATAAATTGAAGTCATAGGGGTCCACGATTAACGACAAAACTATATTAAAACATCCATTTACAATCACTCACAAAACTTCATCCAGTCATATGCTCAGTTCTTCCCAAACAGACAGCGCTTTCTCATGAGAAGCGTAGCAGACAGGAAAAGTTCTTTTTTATAGCCAGACTTCATTGACAAAAACAGTAATTTACCTCACTGAAAACAGGAGTTGCTGATCTGCCACTGCCTATATCAGTGGTTTTGTGCGTAATTGTGTATCTTTGGTGTTTTAATGGTTAGTTTAGATTAACCAAAATCAAACAACACAAACTATTGATTGAGCCAGTAGAAGACCAGCAGTTCCTGTGCTCAGAGAGGGAAAAATTATAAATATTTAAATAATATAAAATATTTTTTTATATAAAATATATAAATATTTGTCATTTAAATCTGACTGAAGAAGAAAGCATGGACTAGTTTCAAACTTTCAGGTAAATCTTAAATACTAGTTTTTAGCAAAAAATGTACATGTTTGGAAGTGATGAGCAATGACAAGATAAATGAGACTTGGATTATACTGCACAAGTTGTGTGCAAGTTTGGTAAACAGATGTTTTTGAGATAGTTTTGATGTTATTTATCGCAAGCGCCCTTTAATTCATCAAGATTTTTTTTCTGGTTTGGGATTCTTGATTCACTGGCAGCACGTAAGACGTTTTCTTCAAAAACCACGTGGTGAGTAAATACTGATAGAAAAAAGGTCACCTGGGGGGGCAAAGTATTCCTTTGACATTTGTTTTCGAGAAACATCATGAAGTATTCGCCGCTTAAGTGTATTTCCATAACACTTCATTGTATTTGCCATTGAATTGATACACCAAAATTTTCCACCTCAGCCACGCATTTATAACTTTTTGCAAGCATTTGAATGTTGACTGGTTGTTTCCACTCAGATGTTTTTCTGCGCAAATTTAAAAATGCACATAATTACAATTGAATTGCTAGCAGTAAGATGCCAAAAAAAAAGTAGTAGCTTGCCAGAGAAAAGAGCCAGGGCAGAAGAAAAGATGCCATCAGTGCAGGTTGCAAAATATATTGTCTTTGATTAAGTTTTATAAGGGAGGAAACGCATAATACACATTTATGTGTTTTGATTGAGAAACTTCTGATGTAAACATTGTTAACTGATAAAACAACTCCACTGGGCTTCAAAACAAATGTTAGGACAGGGGTTTTGTAACTTAGTGTAGATGGTCAAAAGGTTATTTTGAGATACAAATTCAGTCAATAAAAACACAGTTATGAGCTCAAAGTCCCATAAATGCAGACAAAAAAACAGGAAGCATCAATCTGGCAGCTGAGTCCAGACATCTGAAACTTTTTACTCCTTCTTCCCTGGCTATCCTTTCCCCATCCACCTCCTCTATCTTTTGATCTATTATCTCTCCATCCACCTATTATTCCATCTATCAGCCTACAGCCTAAAACACAACCCCCGCTCACTCTTTCTATTCTAATCAACTCGTCTTTCTTTTTTTCCCATATCTTCATGCATTACACAACCCATGTCTTTGTCTTTTCTCTTCATTCTTCATTCACCTTTTTATCCTCCTTAATCCACATTCTTCCTCTGTCCTCCCTTACATTTCTATCCGTCTGTCTGTCCCAGTTCATGCATTCCTACTACATTTCACTTTACCATCAATCCCAATCAAACAATACCACTCCACTGTAATGCAAACTCAGTGTGGATGCTTCAGTTTGAGCTCTGAGTGTCTTATTTTCACATGAAAAAAAAAAACAGCAAAAAAAATATACTTGGGGGTGCCCTTTTAATGTTTTTTAAGCACTTTTGTTTTAAACTTTAACTTGTTTTTTTTTACAGGTAAAAGGCGAGATTTATTTCTATTACTGTACAACACATGCTTTTCTTAAAAAAATAAGTATTTCAGCAGAGGTAATGAGCCTCTGACAAAGTCAGAAACAGAAGGAGGTTGATTCATTTAGCAAAATCGGCACTAAAAAAGCTTTTCTGACACATTTAAACATGTGAATATGTATTCTTTCTGTTCTTTAAAGAAATACATTATCCCTAGCCCTAAGTATCAGTGAGATTTTGTTATTCTGTCATTAAGGAGTTACTCTCAACATCAAAATTGTTTAATTAGTCTAGATTTCAGTAGTTTTTGTATCCCACAGCGGTTAAAAAAAATGCCATTTCAGAGGCTTTCTTTCGTTATGAAATTCAAGCACCGACACTATAAACCTCTCTTTAATTTAAAGGGAAGAGAGGACGCTTGAATATTGATTATCAGCAGCTTTAATCAGCTTACAGAAACCCAAACCAGCCAAAATCACTTAAACCCTAGACATGAAAAAAACAATTTGGGCAAACTCCTCATAAATCCCAACCACCAAAAATGCAAACACACCCACAATCCCCCTCCACCCTGCACCCACAAATTTTGGTTCCCCACTCAGAGGTTCCATTCGTCCCACTTCAACAAGGAGAGAAACGTGAAGGAAGTTCTGACTCGCAAAATCCCACTTAACATCCCCCCAAGTCACCCTGCTCGCCTGTCAAGGTCTGGAGTCAGGGAGAGATGTCGGGACGAAAGGATGTTTCCGTCAGACGCCACCAAAGACAGATGGGTTAGGGACGACGACGAGAGATGATCCAGTAAACAAAGAGAGTTTTTTGTGTCATTTTAGACCGCAATCTGGTGTCGACTTGCCAGGGTAGCCACGAGAGTGGACCACTTTGCATGGTTGGAATGTGTGTGTGTGTTGTGTTTGTGTGCAGTACATTCTTTGGTTTGGGGCATGGCTTCGTTGCAATAAACTGTAAACATATAAAACATAGACGCACAGAGAAACACACAAATTATTGCACCGTAACAGCCCCGCTTAATCTGACATAATAGCTCGGAAACTGCTTCTATGTCAAAGTGTTAGACGAAATAGCTGCAGTGCGGTTGGTGGAAAATGTAATAAAGAAAAATAAGGTGGGATTAAAAAAGCAGGATAATTGAGTCTTTAGATGTTATATAACAACATCGGACAACAAGGACTAAACAGGAGTACCTATACAACACAGAAATTCTGTGTTGGTCTGGTGTAAGAGCTTAAACTGCTATGATTATGACACGCAAATAATCTACATCAGAAACCTGCGCTGTGCATCATGCCAACTCATATTGCATAAGTAATAATTATTATGTTTAGATGTTTAGAAAACAGCTTAACTGAGCCAGTAGGGTCTGGTGGGGGGGGAGAAGAGGGGTGCACATTGTTTGTTTACAAAAAAGTTAATTTGTTTTTTGGGGTGACAAGAGGAGACACGGCAGAGTTAGTCTCAATATGGAAACATTTTTGGATTTGGAGCCAATGCTTCTTAACAGAAGTCCATATTTAATGGATTCAGTGTGGACATAGAGCTCTGATGTTGCACGATGTTACGCGATATTCAGACGCTCGGTTGTTGGTGGTACACAGTGTCATTGTGTTTTAATCAGGAGCGGCTGCTGAGCCAAGTGTGACTAGATGTAGAGGTGAAATTCTGTATACCAGTCCGGTCTGGTGTTTGGCTTAATGTCGAACTGGTCTGAAAATTTTTACCTGGTTGTACAGATGTTAAGAGAAAGACGTAGTTGTGTGAAGATTTTTTTTTTAAAAGAGAGCCTGAGAGAGTGGATCAAATCCAGTACACTTTCACATGGTCACACCTGTCTAACTACAAAGTAAAGTGCACCTGACGGTTGGTTTAAGTTGCAGTCCTCCTGAAGGGGAAGAACTCTGGGTTGAAACAAAGCCACTAAATTTATTTCACAGCATAGATATCTTCTGAAACACACTTCTGAATTCTTTTTTATGTTGTCTTGCTATTGAGTTGAAAAAATTAAATGAGCTCTCCTGTGAGGGTTACCCTGCACTCACCGCTTCAAGAGAAAACCCCAAACTGCAAGTTAAAATTTGCACATCAGCAGAACACAAAACCTAACAAGGGTTTCAAAAAGCTGTTCTGCGGCACATCAAGATGCAATTTTGGTGTAACGTGAGAAAAAAAGAAAACATGGCTGGGGTGTGTGTTGTGTGAGTGTGTGTTTTGCCCCCCAGTGAGAGGGTAAAAGGCAGAGTGTCGGACAAAAACAATAACAACTGCAGCAGCCTCAGGTCGGGACTTCTGGACCCCCATCACACACACTCACTAAATACAACAAAACAAAACACAATTCAAACTATGACATACATCTCCCATGTATCTTATCCACTTTTTTTCACGACACACACACATAACAAACACACACACTGCAATAATGTTGCATGTGTTTGAAGGTCACGGTGCTGATGAACACAAAGAGAGGTTGTTATTTCAGTGTGTGTGTCTGCGTGGTGTGGTGTGTGTGTGGGTGTGTGTGTGTGTGTGTGTGTGTGTGTGTGTGGCGTGTGCGTGCGTGCGTGTGTGTGTGTGTGTGTGTGTGTGTGTGTGTGTGTGTGTGTGTGCGTGTGCGTGCGTGCCTGCAGATGTAAAAGAAACAGCTAAAGGCTCCACAGATGAGAGATAGAAACATTCCAACCCCACCCCAACACACAGACACAGACACAGACACACACAGACACACACAGACACACACACAGACACACACACAGACACACACACACACACACACACACACACACACACACACACAACTTTGCATCAATACGTGGTGGGTGGCAGATCTCAAAACTGGATGACAATACCCTCATCAGAAAAATGAATGTAGGTCCATCAGAAATTTTTTTTTTTAAAATCTGAGGACTAAAAACTGAATCTGGTCTTCATGAGTCAAATGTTTCAGAATGATTTTTGGTAAACTGCAATATTGTTAAGCAAACTTTCAACAATGTGGTCAACATACTCAAATACAGTTTCCTATCAACTTTCCACAAAATGCAAATATCAACATATATCGAGGTCACCAAGTAAAATTAAATACACCATAACAGGGGATTTTGTCCATATTACCCACCTCTCACTCCAGCTCTGCAAAGACTAGCTGTGATCGTGTACACACACAAGTACGATAAGTCACAGAAAATATAACAGCTATTGTTATTTTCTATCAGTTATCAACTAAAAGTAGGGAGGATTTACTGCTTTTACGGCTTTTTTTTTAGGGATGGGCATTTTAAGTAACTCACATATTCAAGTACTCACATTAAATTATTATAGATAGCAATTTTTTTTTAAAAAAGTGCAAGTTGAAATGTAGTTATTGAACAGCCAGGTTCCAATTAGCCTTTTATACCATATATCCAAAGTTCAAAACTACCAAATTTTCTGTCAGTGCTGTCCTTTTCTTTTGCATAGATTAGACGAAGCGCTTAAATCCTGTGTCCGGAATCAAGTTTTCAAGGACTTCAAGTACGAGTTTCAAATATCTTAGGCTTTGGACGGTTTGTCGGGCAAAATGGGCACTTTGAAGACATCACCTTGGGCCCACACAAACTGTGTTAGGCATTTTTGACATTTTATACACTAAACAACAGAATAAATAAAAAAAAAACATTACTTGCAGCCCATTTATCCACTCAGACAGCAGAAACAGCTCATCATTGAAGCTGACAGTTCCCTTTACATCATATTTTATATAAAGGAGATTCCCTTACAGAAAAAACACCCTTTGACACTTTTTCATTGCTTTACTAAGAATAAAAGGCTGCATGTAAGTAATTGTTTTCAGTATTGATCAATCTGCATGTTATTTTCTTCATGAATTTACAATTGTTTCTTCTATAAAACTGTGAAAAATGACCATCCTAATTTCCCACAACTCACTGTTGACTTACTTAAGATTGTTTGTTTTGTCTGACGACCAATCCAAAACCCAAAGATATTCAGTTTAGACGAATATTCCCATATGAGAAGCTGGAGCCAGTGCAGTTTGGCATTATTGTTTCATAAATGACTTGATATGATTAAATTATTCCATTTCCCACCCTGTTCTTTATGCAAAACTCAATATAATTATTTGGAAACATGAAGAGTCTTTCTTTCTCATCAATATGCTCTATTGTGCACTATGCTGCTGCGCAACATATGCTTTTGGTTAGTTAGGACAGTTAGCAAAGTAAGTCAGGGCAGAGGACACACACACACACACACACACACACACAGAAGAGACAATAGCATCTCTATCTGATGGCATCCTCATCTACCCCCCGCTGGGCAGATTGCTACTGGAGGCTACCTTTCCTGGAATGTAGGAAGCAACACACACACACATACACACACACACACAGCTGTTTACCAAACCAAGACATTTGGTTGCATACCTACGACCACATGTCAAAACATTCTTCTGTAAAATCCCCCAATTTCTGTTACTGTTAACAGCAGGACGAGAGAGAGAGAGATGATCGTCTCCATCTTTGTTCCCTCTTCTGGGCGAATCGAATTCCAGACAGTTTTCAAACATGCATCTGTTGGAATGCCCCCCCACAAAAAACATGGCCTGATTTCCAACAGAAGAAGAAGAATCCCTTTTAGCCACAAATAGAAAACAGGAGGCTCATCCACAGTATCCTGGATGTCCACATGGAGCGCTCTGAGTTTACTTAAGGTGAACTTGCTCAGATAAAGAGAGCAGCACATGTTTATCATTAGCTTTCATGATAGCAGATTAATTATTTTTTTGAGTGCAAAATCAATCACTTTAAAAAGTCTTTCTGCAGTTTTTATCATTATGAGTTACAACAGATCTGATGATCAGTATGAGTCCAACACTAAGATAACAGGAGACTCTGATAAGATTTTCTCATGATCTTGTACATTTGCTTGAAAAATCCTTGATTAAATACTGTGTCAATGCCAGATCCTGTTTATGGTGAGAACTGCTGTTCATTTCTAGAGAAATTTAACCTCAGATTGAGGATATATACTGCCAGCTGACCACTCATACAACTCTCTCAATTTGCATCCCCGTCCAAGCAATAAGTGCATCATGAGACCTAAGAAACATCAAAACATGCAAAAAGATTCATAAAGGATAGATGACATTTTTAGTGGGGGAAACCACATTATCCAACAACCACCAAAGACATAATACAAAATTCGATGAAATGCCAATGTTTTTCCTATCAAAAACAAAACAAGAGGTTCAGCTCAGTTAAAGTTTTCATCATGAATAACCAAAGTTACCTCCCAACGTGGGTCAGTAGTGTGCTGTTGGTTTCAGTGGTTAGACAGCCTGGGAGATTATCTCATTGTTGGCGGTTTGACTGAGAGGAGAATAAAAATGGTGATGAATCCAGCTTTGTAGGACATGCAGACCACAAAGAAGATTGTGTGGTGCTTAGCAGGGAGTTGCCAAGCTAGTGGTCAGCTAATACCGGTCTTGGCTGGATGGTGACCTGTAGATTTGTGAAACTCGGTATTCTTGCCTCGCTGTTTTATGGTGTGACCACACTGTGGTCAAGGTGTGGTTTAGCACAAAAAAACTTGGTTAAGGTTAGTAAAAGATAACGTTTGGGCTAAAATGATCACTTGAAGCCATGGATGAATTACTGAATGGGTCTACAGGGCCAAAAGTGTCAGTTGGCCCCTTGGCCTTCACTTGAAAAATGTCCCTCAAATGGGCATGTACCGACCAGGATGAGATTCAAAATGACCACAAAAAGACACAAAATAAAACAAAACTACAAGGAGACGCAAAATGACCAAAAAGGTCACAACAATATCTCACAGAGACACAAAATTACCTCAAAAGGACAAAAAAATAAGACTGTGCCTGACTCAGAATTATGCCAGTCGAGTCAGATTTGGCTGTTCAATACAAATATTCGACGTTTTCCAAACTAATTTTTAAGTCTGAACAGGCTGAGTGGTGTGGTTTAGTGTGACGGCGGCATTCATGTCATATAGTAAACAAGCTAAGGCACTAACGACAGATCGCAAATGTGCCACAACATTTTTTGCCGACGCTAGATATCACCATTAAAAAACACCATCTACCATCTAGACACAACCACTAATACACACTAAACAGACTGAACCTGTTCCCTTAGGTGGAAAGTGAATGTCATATTGGTTTGTGGAAGATGTTGTTTAAGGTAGTTTCATTTTTTTAATTGAATGAAGCCTTGTTTTATCTTTGACTTCTAAAACATATATAAAAAATATCTCAGTATAAAATATCTTATATTCATTGTATCAAATTAAAGGCAGTAACAGTTGTCATCTCCATAATATACACACATAAACTGAAAATAATGGAAATAATGAAGGCTGCACACAGGCTCTGCTCTGCTTCAGTCCACTCAAACAGACTCATGTACAACATGCAGACTCTGATGTTCATCTAGATAGCAGACATGTCTGGTCTGCAGAGGTCTAGAGTCCAGACAGTTCACATGAGCACCTGGGATCCATCAAAACAATTGTGACTGATTCTGAAACTAACAACATTAATTTCGATTAATCACTGCAGGACAAGGGCATAACCCTACTGCATTGTGAAATCATCAGACAGTGAGGTTTACTAACAACACTATTTTGGATGTTTTATGGCAAAGGATGATTCACATTATTTCAGATGCCAAACTGTCCCATGGGAGCACCGTCTTTAAGTCAAGGACTGCCTAAAAACTGAGAAAAAGAGAAACAAAAATGTCCTCATTAGAATTCACCAGAGAGCTCACAGAAGATCATGAAAACACATATTAAAGTGAGACGTTCAACAGCAGCTATTCTGTCAAACCAACCAATGAAAGGAACTCAACGCTCAGTCAACAGAACGACCACATTTGACAAAGAGGACATAGGAAATGTCACCAAGCATGTGAATGACAACTGTAGGTTTTTAGATGATAAATTACCCTAAAAACATGGCTGCATGTCCTTAACTCCGGTAACGTGTATTCTTATTTCGAAGCCACCACAACAACATTTATACATTATGTCACTACAGTTGGGTCGATAACAAACAGATTTAAAAATTTTCACACTGGCCCAACCTGAATTGTCACAAACCACATTTAAGCTTTGTCTGACTGGCAAATAACTTGCCAACTCATTGAAAGGCTGAGTCACTGAATGGCTGACTGAGTAACAAAGCTAATAACTGACTGGCTAGATAAAACCTTAACCTCACCATGTCATCACACAGCTGATCCATGGCTGAAAGGAAAACAAATATTCAAATCAGATTATTATGAGCAGTGCACATGTATGTATGCACAATATCTCCACACCAATCCACACACACCCTACAGTGGTAATTTGTTATGCTCCCGGAGGAATGTTGACCAAATGGCTTATATCCCTCTGCTGTCTCAGACTCTGGAAGCCTCCCTTCCCCCTCCAGCAGCGAGCACAATTGCAAAAAGGGCCACAAACACACACACACACACACACTCCCCCCAAAACATGGACATTCTGAAAGGGCAACTGGAGACTTTTTATGCACTCTATGTCTCATGCACATGTTGCATAACTGCCTCAAAAAACAGCAGACTCACTCTTTCAAGGACACACTGGTGACTGGCACTTGCATGCACAAAATACTTTGGCATATACCTGTGAGATGTAGCTACGTCATACAGGGCTTCAAGTCACAATCACTCGAATAATTGTTAATAAAATGGAGGTATTCCAGGCACTTCTGACTGGGAGGAGACCCTCAACCCGCTGGAAGAATTATAGATATAACTAATCTGGCCTTTGATTTCACACATCATGACTGATTAGACCCAATCAGGGAATGTCAGGGTCTGCGTCATTGTTTTTAAAAAAAATTCCATGTCCAGCCCCAGAGTTTCCCACACATTCATCAACTGATGGTGGCCAATCAAGATAATCACATCTGCTGACACTTATTTATTTTGTATTTTTGAAACATTTTCATTATATGTATACTATTTGGTTATTCATAAAACCAAACTCTTTGAACGCATAGCATACTCTGGGCACAGACGGAGCAGGAGATCACCACATGCAGTGAAAGTGAAAATTAACCATTCACTCAACTGAGTCTAAAATTCTAAAATTCACCGCTTTTGCGGCAGTTACTCCTCTAATCCATCAATACTACCTGATCTGATCAGCTCTGATCAGATCGCCTGATCAATTCTCCACCCCATGGCTCAAACTCTACAAACTGCTGCTGAGGAAAAAATAAACTCATTGGGCCAAAAGATGTGGAAAACAGCTAAGTAAATGGACCATGAGCTAGGATTACTGTCAAATAGACATGTATATGTAAAAGTGAAACATGAATTAGTGTTTTTATTAATCTTCTGTGTAAGTGCTTTGATGAATGATCAAGCAGCTATACTGAAGGTCCTCAGCTCTCAGATATAAGAGGATTACGACTGTATTCTGCTGTGGTCCGTACACACACCTCTGTGTAGAAGCTGGAGGAAACTCTCCACACCTAAACCACACTACACACTCTTATATACCCACACACACACACACACACACACACACCTCAACTCTACCTTTAATCTGTGTTTCTGTCTTTCTCCCCTTTCCTTCAAGGACTAAACACTTAATCATTAAACAGTTTTCGGCACCACATTTTCCTGTCTAGCACTAACCGCCTGAACTACTTTATTGTGTGTGTTTTTACTAGCCACTGGACACAAAACAGCTATGGAGCACAGTTTGATTTTTATCTCCTTTAGCAGTCCCAGTCACATTTTCCCAGGGGCTGTGTTACTGCATGTGTGACTCGGTGTGTGTGTGTGTGTGTGTGTGTGTGTGTGTGTGTTTCCAGATGACTGAGCCAGGCTTTTCCATTCCCCCCGCTGTGGTGCTGTGGTGAATATAGAAGTACTCTGGCCAACATTTACACCACTGCTGCTGTGACTTTTCAACAGAGTGAAGCGTGAGAGACAGTGAAGGAAACACTGAGAGAGAGAGCAGAGGTTGGATGTCAGACGGCCTACTTATGCACCGGACTGAACACACACACAGACCACCTCCAGCAGAACACACACCAATAATTACTTGCAGTAATTCAAAGGAACCCTCCTTATTTTCAGCAGCTCACCGCCTGCAGCGTGAAAGCGTGAGAAGAGGCCGGTAGGAAACGGTGCCCCCCACAACTTTATCACACAAGACGAGGTCACATCTAAATCTCTGACAAAGCTCTCAACCTCCCCCAAAACACACGTGAAATTAACCTCCTAGAGATCTGCAGACATAACATACACTGTCAATCTGTACATCCATCAACAGCCATACTTATTGGTTACTTCTTTGCAAAACAAGCTGGTGTAAATGTAAGCTGTTGCAACAAAAAGAGTCAACAAGCGTGAAGCAATTCTAAGAATTTATCATCACACAATCACAATCTTTCTTTTGAAGGATTCTCCAAGACACATATTTCTACTCCAAACTCAGCCATCTGAAGTGGTTTTAGTCATCTGTCAACACTTGGGCATTTTTACCTTCCAGTGAATGAAGTGACAGGAAGATGAACAGAGCCCCATTTTGCCAGGGATCTCCCCTGGGAACCCCTTTTAGCACCTCTTTGACCTCCGACTTAAAAGTCCAGCCGCTGCTTTACATTATATAGTGCTTCTTCTCATTCATAGACAGTGACAGCTGACAAAAATCAACTGGTCCGGATATTTTGCTTGTGCTTTGGACAATAACTTTTTATTCCCTGCAGGAAAGGAGGAGGAGGAAGAGCAGACCTCGCTGTGCAGAAATCAGAAAGTACAGAAGGGGATGCAGGAAAAGCAGTCTGCAGAGTTTTTTTTTTAGGACTTTTTGGGTTGAAAAGTTTAAACCATAGGGAGCAGCAGCCAAGCAGGCTGAGAAGCACGTATGAATGAGAGAGCAGTCAGCCTGCAAAACTAACCACAATTGCTGTTTTTGGTGGAGCTGGAGTGTTGCAACAACCACATACTTACAAAATAAACTTCTTACAGTCAATTTGAATGGACTGTTGTGCAAATATGAAACCAAGTGTAAATATATACAGAAATATTAAGAAAATATCATACAATTTGTAAAATATCGCAGTATTAACTCTCAGAAAATACACTGGAAGCAGTTAAAGGCAGTTTTAGGTCACTTAAATCAGATTTTTTTGTGCACATATTAATAATGTCAATTGTCATGGTCAACTTACTTTAGTGATGATTAGCGGCTCGCCGTGCTCGAGCCCTCCTTTCAGCGTGAACCCCCAAGGCGCGCCCCCGCTCAACTGGACCTGAATGTGGTGGAAAGAGACGAGCTGCTCAACCGTTTCCATCCTCTCCCTCCGCTCCGTTTATCCGGTTAATTTCTTCCCGACTCTCTCTCTCTGTCGGTGTCTTAGCCTGGCTTCAACTGTTGCTAGCTAGCGGCGCCGGTAGCGGTCCCTCGGCGTCTCCATCACCGCTAACAACAACAAGATCTGGATGGATGGGTGGAAGGACGGAGTGAGTGGAATAGGGGGAGGGAGGAAAGTTTTGGCTAATGTCAAGTTTGACAAAGTTATGCCAAAAAGATGCCAGTTGTAACTTCCGGTCAAGGGCTTTAACACTGACAAAAATAAACTTTAGCGCATTCTACACTGCCTGTCTCAGTTCATACTTTACCACATCACTCCATTTATTATTTAATTTAATATTTTACTTATCTATTCCCCCAAAATGAACAGGTATAACGCTTATATTTTGACATTAAGTGACTTACTTCCGGTTGTTTTGCCAGCTTGACGCAGCTTAAAACTTTGGGAAAACTTTGGGACTCGAGGTACGTGGCTCCGCCCACTTTTCGAACGGTGGGATATGATTGACAGCACGGTCAGCAAATAGCAGAGAGGCTCTGGTTGAACGCGTCCAATCAAAAGCGAAGAGGGGGAAGGGCTTCGAGCGCAACAGCCGCTGTATTGTAATAACATCAGGCAGGCTCACGGCGGCAACTTCAACCAAATAACAGTAACAGAAGCGAGTGGCTGGCCTCTCATTTGAAACAGGAAACCGGCCACTTTGCCACCAACCCCTGCAAAAACTATCATGAGTTCATTTGTTGACCATATGCCGAATTTATGCCCAGACAAAAAAAGATAATTTCAGTGCTAGAGCATAACTATTTATGAAGACTATTGTGAAAGTATAACAGCAAAACTGTAAATCACACAGGAGAAAGGTGTTATTTTGGATAACGAATATCATAGGATATCACAGGAGATTGAAGAAATACTTCAACCAGCTTTGGAGTAAAGTAACTCAGGTGCTAGTGGTGGAGTGCAACTAAGTACATATATTTAAGTGCAGTAAAATGCAATTGTAAGGTACTTCTACTTCATATTAAATAATCGTTTTACCTTTGCACCTCTTGTTTGCACTTTTTCTATTTTAATGATTTTTATTTTAACATTGTAAATCATTTGGTCATTAATTAAATGTACAGATTAAGATTTTACATTCTAAATCGCCGCAATGTTACAGATTAAACTTCACAACAGCATATAGATTAAGTTAAAAGTAGCACCAACTTGACGATTGTAAAAAGCTGCTTACACACAAATACAGTTGGAGTTGGGTCTGTTTATCTGGCCTGATTCTGGGGCGTCATTCATCCAAAATCTCAGCCAAGTCGGGCAACCAGATGTGACCCGACTTATTTCTCCCAGAGTGCAGAGTTTGGGCCAGTGCTGGGCCTGGTCATTTTGGTTGCCTGGGTACATAATAAATAGTTTTACACTTGCATAATGCGTACTTTTACTTTGGCTATAAGTAGTTTCACAATGTGGTAATGAGCTGCTCTTCGGTAAAATAATTCTCTCTCTTCTAGCTGAAAGCAAATATTGTCAAAGCTTTCATTCATCCACACTGCAGACCTGCAGTATCAACAACTACAGTACTAATACAGGCCAACAACAACATCTGCAATCACGTCCCACACATTTCTAAACCCTTACCAGTTGTACCAGCCTGCTGGTCTGACGACCATATTAAGAAACGTTTAAACAAGCTGTCTCAAGTTCTCAAAATGAGCCAGAAATAGGGCTTGAAACGATACGTTTATTATACATTATTATCGTTTTCTGAATGTGAATCCAAACTTTACTTGATCCCTAATGGGGCAAATCGTATACATGATAATTTAGCTGACAAAAATGTTTCTGTTTTCTAATCAAACTTCCTTGGATTGCTATTAAAGCTGCATTAAACTGTGTGAAAATTATGCAAAAAAGTGGAGTGTTCTGGGAAATGAAGTTGAAACAGTTACCTCTGCAAATTTCTTTACCTTATTTAACTTCTTAAATGTGCCCCTACAGCCATTTGCTGCAGTCCCCCAATAGTTTGTAGCTTTCCCACACTCTCCCTGCAGACTGAAATGATTGGGATTGTAGATAATCACTGTTGTGGAATGTCACCACGCTGCAGTGCCACTTAACTGAGTGTGTGTGTGTGTGTGTGTGTGTGTGTGTGTGTGTGTGTGTGTGGCTATCTTTGAGTGTGTCAAGAGAAAGAGCAAGTTAAAGAGGGAGGATAAAGAGAATCAAAGATGTGAACAAGCCCAGACATCTCACTTCTCATCCAGACCACGAGGAGTTTGTTTTGGTCAGATCAGACGACCATGGTTTTTTTCTTCCCCTTTTCAACCTTTTTTGTGTTCTCAGAAACTCTGAACTGTAATATTTAGGTTGGTGGTGAATGCTGCTTTCAAGTGAGATCAAGTTTGTTTTTTTCATCTCAAGTTTCTTTCATTTCTTTCACAGAAACAGCGTGTCATCCATTCAGCTCCTCCTCACTGAGATCAACTCATTTACCAGAAGATCCCAAAGCTCTCGGGCTTCAAATTATACAAGAATGAACAAACAATATATCAAAATACTGCAATCAGAGTCTGCAAATATAGTTTGGGAGGAATCTGGATACAGAAACATAACCACAATGCACACTGAAAATCTTTTTAGGAAAGACCAAGAGAGGAAGTAATAAATTACTCTCATATGGTGAAAAAAAACATCATTAAGCGCTGTACTCATAGAATATTTCATTAAGTCAGAGCTCATTATGTGTTTTAAATGTATGTAACTATAACATATTTCAAACTGTTTTGATGACAGTTTTTTTTGTAGTGGAATTAACAATGTCATGGCGCAGACTGTGTGTTACAGGTATAATTCTAACCTCCTGATGGCGCCAAAGTAAAGCATTTTCACATCCAACTGAAAATCAATTGCCTCCTTTTTCAGTATCTCTAAAATTGTCAAGCAAGTTAAATTGTTGTTTTGCTTCAAATGTTTCTTCTTACTTTTGTATTGCACAGTGAGAATTTAAAAGTAAACTCTGAAGGCAACCAAGACAATCAATTTTGCTCATATGTTAGACACATCACATTTCGTTTGCTTTCTAAGCTGGTTTTTGGTAAGTGCCCATCATTCGGATAATTTATACGCAGCAGGTGAAACCTCTTGGGGCCATCCACTACTGAGCAACTTTCATGGGAATGAAGAGGGGCCCTTCCTCCAACACTGTATCCAGTTCTCCTCATACATCCATGATGGAGTCCCTTTATAATATGTTGTTATTTCCTATGTAGTTGCTAGAATTTTTCTTTGTATACTCAGCAAAACAGAGTGGGACACTTTGCTTTACCAAATTCAAATGAAGGCTATAAGTAATGGCTCGGTCATATCGCGTTGTTGGCATAAAATCAACCAACTCTTTGTAAAGTTAAATCTTGAGTTAAAGTTATAAAACTTTGGACACTAAAACGAAAAAGAAAAGGTCTTAGATATTTAGGGATATTAAACAATCCCTTCTCTAAAGTATCAGATAAACTCAACATCACATTACCTATATATGCACTGAAAATGTAAGCTTTGGGTATACAATTTAAAAAAAAAACAAAAAAAAAAACTGTCTGTACAAAATGTTTGAAAACAATACTGCACTATGTGTAAATTATCTGATAGGTAGGCACGTAACAGGTGTGGGGAATTTATATATAATAATCGTGCAGATTATTAAATAAACTGATCTGTTTTGCAACTTTTACGCACCTTTACGTACCAGTCACGTGGCTTCCTTACGCTAGCACGCCCGAGGGGTTAACTGGGGTCACCCTCAATTTCAGGAAGTTGATGGTCTTGTCCAAAATAGCAAGTGATCAGGTGAGCCTGTAAATCACGCCCTCGGCCGTGCAGAGGATGGTTGCCAACTCTAGCCTCGTTGGTGGAGCTCGCTAGCACCAGAGGTTTTATGACAATCATGAAGGCGACCTGCATCACACACAGCTTACTGCGTGTCTGCGTCTTGTCCTGTTTTATCTTCCTGTTGTGCTCCACCTGCACCGGAGTGGTGGCCGGGCGGGAAATGGCCTCGCACCACCGCACACTGAAGCGCGTCCGTCGGAGTCACCAGAGCGCAAAGCACAAAGGCGCGCACCACCGGCCGCTAACGGACGAGCAGAAAGCGGACCAGAACCTGCAGTTCATGCTGAGTTTGTACCGGAGCGCGGCGGAACCGGACGGCAGGCCCAAACAGCACCGGAAGTTCGGATCCAACACTGTGCGTCTGCTGAGACCGTCGGCGTCATCGGTTCACTACCTGCCAGCGTCAGGAGGTCAGATTTTCATATAAAACTAATCTAACTAATCTAAGTACTCAGTACTTAGTTGATGCTTCAAGTGCTTATTCAAATAATGGTTTGTGTGTCATTAAGACTGAAGAGTTTTGAAAGAACTGTGTACTTCTGCAAGAGATGTATTCTGTTTTATCGTTTGGTGTAAGGTTTTGTGGTAAGTGTTAAGAGTTTTGCAAAAATAGAACAAGGATAGTGCATAGGCAATCAGAGAAGCTTCAAAAAAATCATTTCTATAGTACGAATAGATGGCAAATAGCCAACACATCAGCCTGAACAGGGTTCTTCAAACTTAAAATGGGTGGGATTTATGAATTTTAAAGACTCTCTTCACGCCAACGCAATTGAAATTTTAGATACTGAAGGGGAAACAATGTCCTGAAATCAATAACTTAAGGTTAGGGGGGGATTGTTTTTTCTTTTCAAATATTTATTGTAACATAAAACACGACTCTGGTGATGTGATTATTACTTTTTTAGGTTACCCATTATTTTAAGCTTTTGTCAGAAAAAAAAGATTCATAAAAATCCTACCTCCAATGTCTTAGCATTTTTAAGACTTTTGAACAATTGATTTAACACATTATGCCAGTTATAGCCTCATTTGGATAAAAGAATTCAATGCCTTTTAAGACTTTTTTAAGGTCAGCGGGAACCCTGAGCCAAGATGAGTCCCAAACAAACCTCTGACCACCTTTTTTTTAAATCTTTTATATATTTAGGATTCACCACACAAACGTTCTAATTTCATGCTTTCTCTTTTCTCCTTCAGACCACCACTACAGCTTCACAGTCCAGTACAACCTTGACACTCTTCCCTCGGAGCAGCTGATCAGAGCGTCATTCATCCACCTCCGCTCTTCTTCATCATCATCCTCCTCATCCTCTACAACCTCGAGCACCACCCAGGCCCTACAGCCCCCCCGTTGCAGAGCTCAGATCACCTCACTGGGCAAAGAAAGCCTGGTCATCCTGGAACCCCATGAGCAGTGGACGGAAACAGACATCACCGCACATGTCCAGCGGGGGAAGAACCAGGGGCCGTGGGGACACTTGACTCTGACTGCCCAGTACTGGTGCACAGATCCTGGGCATGCAGAAGAGGACAGCAGCCTCTCGTGGTGGTGGTTGTCTCATCTTGGAGGGAGAGACAGATGGAGAGGTGAACCTCATTTTCAAGTCCCGTCTCTTCTTTTATACCTGGAGGAGGAGAGGGAGGTGAAGGACTGGATGGGGGACTTGCTGGGGACTGAAGGGGACAACATCATGAGGCGAATACAGCAATGGCATCCTTCTGTTCGCCGGCGCAGGCGCTCCAAAGACGTTTCATCCTCAGAGGCCAAAGATACATCGCTGGATGTTCTGAAAAATGCCCCAACTTCCTCTTCCTCTTTCTCCACTTCCCCTTCTTCCTCCATCATCTCAGATATCCCCAACTACAAACGCAAAACCAGCACGCCCAAGAACCGCTGCAAGCTCCACTCGTTCCGCCTCTCCTTCGACGAGCTCGGCTGGGGTCACTACTTCATCGCCCCGCCGGTGTACAACCCGCGCTTCTGCCAAGGCAACTGCCCGAGGGTGCTCCCCTACGGCTTCCATTCCCCCAACCACGCCATCATTCAGACGGTCATCAACGACCTGGGCGTAGGGGACGTCCCGCCTCCATCCTGTGTGCCTTATAAGTACATGCCCATGAGCGTGCTGGTCGTGCACAAGAAGAAAGTGGAGTACAAGGAGCTGGAGGACATGGTGGCCGAGTCGTGCACGTGCCGCTGAAGACTCGAGACTTGAAGAAAAAGAGACTAAAGGGGGCAGATTTGATGGGTCATTTGTTTGATCTACAGCTTGGCGGCTAACCATAATGAGCTCGAGACTGGAAGGAGGAAGTCGTTGTGGTTTCAGATCTTCACCATCACTGTTTAAGCACTTTAAAAGGCAGCTGCTGAAGGAAACTGTGAAGAACTATGGATTGTACAGATGAGTGGATGTGTCTATTTACTGTTTTTCTTTTTTTTTTTGAATGATTGTTCCATGAGCTGCTTAAAGCACTGTGCAGATTGGTGAATGTCCTGAGCGTTATATTCACAGTCACCAGTGTATCTTTTCAAATGCAATCAAAGGGAGCCTGAAAATTTTGACGCATTAAAAGCCACTTGACCATAACTTTTAAGTGGTAATTTAACACTAAACCTTCCAGAGTAACTGATTTAACTTCTACTTTAAACTTCCTTTTGAGAAAACAGATCACTGGTTTGTCTGTAATATTAAACTGGATGAATTATCTCATTTGAGCACAAACACATGTAGAATTCATCTTCATTATACAACCTCAAACCACAGCCATCTAAAGAATATTTTCTTTCTAGTGCCTGACTGTTTTTTTTCACTATCATTCTTTTTAAAACCTGGTCTGTTTCACATAAGTGCTGCAATGCTCACAAAGAGACAGCAAAAAAAGCTTGTAATTTTTGTGGGGGGAAAAAACACTTCTGGGTAATATGTATTAGCACTGTTTGAGGCCATGTTCCTCTTAAAGAAAACGATATAATTAATTTTAATGGACAAGGGGTCGCCTGTGTTGGATATCAAAGTAAAGGTATTGTGACATTGCGTTTTTGCTGCGTACGATACTTTGCATTTTGTATGTATTTATAATGGGAGGGGTCTCCAAAAAACTTGAAAAAAAGTGCTGCTACTGCTTTGTCTTAGAAAAAAAACATAAAACTGAGAATGAAGAAAAGATGTAACTGTTGAATGTTAAAAGAGGCAAACTGAAGTGCTGCTGTGGAAAGGAATGCAATTTTTATTACGAGTGAAAATGAATAATAAAATAAAATGCATATTTTCTAAAGCCTAATTTATTTTCATTTTTTATGTTTTTGAAAATGATATACTGTTAAATCTAGAAATGTTTGCCGTTTCCAAAGTCAATTAGAATTTTCGATCTCAAGGTTTAAGCCAACATGGACGATCTGAAGAAGGTCATGCAGTATGATCAAAAGCTCCAGATTAAATATATTAATAGGTGAACCTAAGTGGTTCTTGTAGTTATTTATGTAGTTTTTTTTTGTTATATTTTGTTGAGCCGTAATCTCATGTTTACAGTCTTTATGCTAAACTAAGCTAAGCTAACCAGCTTTTAAGAATTTTTATTTAAGAATTATATTAAATAACTCTATTATGAAAATAATTTTCTTTTATGTAAGCAACCGTTTTGTAAGAGATCCCTGCAAGAATTGTACGGGGAACCTTACATTTTTGAGTAATTGTGCAAAAACAAAAGAAAAATGCATCATTGTATTGAGTCCAACAGATGGCGCTCTGCACTAACAACAAAAACTGGATGTCTCATCAAGTAGACACAAATCCTAAATCCAGCTGCAACACACATACTGTTTTCTTCCTTGTCTTATGTTTATTTCTCACAGAAAAATATAAGAAAATGTTTGAACAATTAAAACACTAAATGTGCCTTAATGTCCAACACAAACTGTATATGTGTGTTCATCTGCTGTGATCTCTGTGGCCTCTGCAGTCAGAGTTTTATAAACCCTTTTTGTTTGCTCTTTGCCTTTTTTCCTTGACCTCACTATCAGGAGAAGCCTTTGGGGAAGGTCACATGGGATATACATGAAAGGAAAAAGGCCAAATAATCACAAATAAACAATCGAAGTAGATAAGTCATGGTGTTGACACAGTAATAAAAAAAGGAGGGCAAAACCAAATTTGTGTTACTAATGAATGGTCCAGGGGATACTCTGTCTTTTGCTTGATCATGAGTGTTTTTTTTCTTTGTGACATGTAATATAGAAACCTTCTGGATTTAATTTCATGAAAGACTGCAAGAAATCCAACAGAAATTTAAAATACAGAAATTATAAGGAATACAAAATGGCCAAATACAGGAAATGTGTTCTGTGGAGTTGAAGAAAAATTTAAAAGTACAAGCTTGAAATAATATATTCTGCTGCTCTGTTTGTTGTTGATGTAATATAAAAACCAGTCATTGAGTTTCCAAAATGAATGACAAAAAACTGAATAAGAGCACATGTCAACAACCAACACTTGACCTGCTGCCTCAGTTTGACCGGACTATATGTTCTATATCTGACCGTAGAATAAAACTGTGTGAGCGACCAAACAATATCACCAACTAATACATCTATCTGAAGCTAAACTTAGACGTCATAGGATGAATCAGCGGACTATACAGATTTGAAATAGAGACTAGAACTGAATATGATTCATTGTGTCACAATACAGATCCATTAAGGAGGCAAAAACCTAGTTTACCTTCTGATAAATGCACCTTATGAGTTTGGGGTACCTTGAATATTTGCCCTAGACGAGCTTCCACTTATTCCCTTTAATTTTGCAAAAAATAATAAATAAAATAATAATAAGAAGAAAAAGAATAATAACTATTGCTATTGTCATCTTTTGTATTTATTAAAAACAACAATAAGAAGAAAATAGTCTGTGCAATTTGTTTCTCTTGCTTTTTTTGGTACTGCACCATAGATGGCTGTTGCCCTTTCATTTTTTATTACTCTTATGCTCTCCACATACCCTTGGTGGCTTCCCGCATCACCTACAGGAAGATCTACCACTGAGCATAAACTCTCACTGTCCTCATATTGTGTGTGCCTAGCTTGCAACATGATAATTTCAAACAGGCGCCTGAAGGCAGCACTTTAATTATTAATTTGTTTCACTGAGTCACAGTTTAAGCACATCTGATCTGATATTGAAATGCAGAATGTAATACTGAAAATTGTTTCTGTTATGGTTAGCTTACAGTCAAACCACAACAATCACTCTGCAGTTATAAATCATTTCTATCCTTTTCTACACATTTACAGACATTTATTTTGTGCAGCCAGTTCTCCACTGGATTGTCAGATATGGTTGCTGAGACAGCAAATTGCAAATAATTTCCGGCCAGTAGCCCACATGTTAAATTGTAAATCATTATTTACCAGATAAAGGGCACTGTCATTATGAAATGAAGTTTTCTTTGTATTAAGTGGGTCACAGAGAAGCCATTCATTCATCACTGTTTACCGGATGGACATGCATGTACACCTTAACACAGTCATGCAAAATGCACACAAACAAGCATGTAAGTAATGACAGGATGCCATTTATTTGGTTATGAAACATTTAACAACAATGTAGTGTTGTTAAAGTTCAAATTCAACTAAGTAAAGTCCTACATTTGCACATGCATGGTGAGTTTTTAGAGCACTTTTGAAAACCAACTGACCCCCAATTAAGTGTGTCAGCATCAGCTGAGCACCACAGATTACTAAGGTAGAGTACAAATGACTATGATGTTGCTCTTTGACCAAATTTCACTTGTGTGTCACAATATCTTCAAACAATACAGCAGTAAACTTGTTCTCCTTCATATATATGTTGCATTTAATGGGAAACAAGTCAGATTTTTTTCTTCCCTAAGGCACAATATGACCTTGATAATATATTTGTATCGTTGCTGATAAATGTGTGTGACTCAGACAGTGATTACATTGTCACAAGCCAAAGTCAACAAACCTCTGACGTTTGGCTAGTTTTAAGCTACAAAATTTAATGACAAAACAGTATCATTATTGAAGTAGTTTTTGTGGTAAGTTGGGGCAGCAGTGTGGTTTGATGTCATTCCTTCTGACAAACAGAGAACTACTGTTGCCATTTTTTGTGCTGGGAATTTGTCTCCATTTGAAAACTTACAGATGCAAGAAAAGAATATATTTATCGAACGAGAAGCAATGATACTTTCCTTAAAAAAACAGCAGTAAAAGAATTTAAACTGTAGCTTGTTTTAAAATTAATTAAATTTAGTTTTTAAATGATAAAATAAAGAATAAGCAAATGTTTGGCACCTGTGGGTGAAAAACAGGCTGCATAAAAGTGAAAAAAAGGGCTGGTATTGCAGTAAAAGTGTATTTTATGAGGAGATTTACAAGAGAGAAGTGTTTAATTCAGCCACAGTTATGTTCATTACTCTTCTCTTCCCCGAGGATCTGCAGTGCTGATGTGTTACCGTAACATTTTGTTTATAGAGTGACTGGAAATCCTCAGTTTTACAGGACCTCCCTTGCTACTTTCCCAAGGGATTTTGGATATGTGTGTGTCTGAGTATGTCCTCACACTAGGACACTAATCTCCTCTGACAGACTAATGCTCTGAAATAACATGCTCACAGAAGCACACTAGACTGGCAAGACTATTTCCCATAAGCTTCACTTGAGGACTTGTCAGAAGTGTCCTGTTACTAATCACATTAGATAGAGAGCCATAAAGGTCCATTATTACAGAAAATATCTTGTGTGTGCATGTGTGTGTGATAAGTGATGAAATGAGTCAGCCAGACAGTCACACAGACACTAATGTTTGCGTTTTGCATGCTGTGTGTCATTGCTTTTATTTGCCTTGCAAAAGTAACAGTTTTGCAGGCACTAAGATCTTAGCCTCCATCTGGTAACCTAAAAAGTTGACAAAATGAGCTTACATATCACCTTGCTCCAAATAGAAATCCACCTTAGGGAACAAAGGGCATTAATAAATACCTCATTGGTACCAATGGTGGACAAAATACACAAATCTATTACATGGGTCAAAGTGTAGATACTGCTGGTCAAGTATTACTCCTTTACAAGTTGCTGGATTGAATTGTTATTTCAGTACTTTAAGTGAAATAACAATTTGATCCAGCAATCGCTGGATCAAACGTCCTTAAATCCTAGAAATTTCATAAAATCCTAGAAATGTCCAAAAATCTTAGAAACATCCTAAAATTCAAGAAACATCCTGAAATCTTGGAAATGTCCTAAAATCCTAGAAATATGCTAAAATCCAAGAAATGTGCGAAAATGCTACAAATGTGCTAAAATCCTATAGGATTTTTTGCTATAGAAATGTTCTAAAATCCTTTACTAAATGATTTACTTGGTTATGTTCACTTCCTTTTAATAAAGCAGAACAGGATAAACACATATTGTCTGAATGACACAAAGTACAGGTATTTTAAAAAAGCTAAAAGATTCAGGGCTTTTTTTCATGACTGGAGTCCCAGAGGCCGCCCCTCCGATTCACCTCTGAGTGTTGCCAGGGATGAACTATCACCATGTCCACTATCAGAAATCACTGGCTTTGATTCAAGGTCTGTCTCCATTTATAGGGCTTTCTGGGCAGATCCTTTCTTTGAAAATGTCCTGCACGCTGGTCAGATGAGGTCATGTCTGCAACCTTCCTTCAGTCCATTTGTCCAAGGGAATTATTCCCTTTTACATCAGTGTAATCAAAGTTTAAAGTTCAGACGTCACTGGATGGGCATTTTTTTTTTTTTTTTTCATTTTTTTCAAATAGACTGTTAAAATGAAGAGTTATGCATTCACATGAGCGTTAATGAGATTATCAAAAAAGTGCATATTTTTTTCCCTTGAAATTTTTCTTTGAATCATGAGAAAAAAAATTCTTGCTTATTTAAAACAAAAATAAAGCAAAACACAAAAAAACAAGTGAATGCATTACGCTTCCATGGTAATTAAACTGGCACCATCAGATCAGCCTCAATTCAGCTCAAAAGCATTTAGCAACGCATTGAATTCCCACCTATTCGGACTGTGCCAACAATAAAAAACTCCCCCTTAGGAAACAAAAAAAACCTTCATTTAAAATCCTTCATTGAAAACATTTATAAAACATGTTGCTAACTGCATTGCAGTTTTTAGCCAACTAATACCACGCCAAAGATACTTCACTACAAGTAAAAGTCCCGCATTCAAAACATTAATCAAGAAAGTTTTGTCATCAAATACTAAAATATTCAAATAAAAAGTATTTATTGTGTGGTAAAATACTCCCTGTCAGTGTGTTATTAATAGGAGGGGTTAACTACTCACTCTGATGACAAGCCTCATAAAAACGTATGTGCAAACAGTTTATTAGTCAAAACTCTTACAGTATACGCCATAAAAATGATACATGCTCTTTAAAATGTCACTTTTTATCATTGATATGAATGACATGTGCATGCCCTTTGTATGTCCCTTCAAACACTTAGACCAGTTTGCAGAAGTCCAGCACTTTGCATCTGTCCCGCATTAGCATAAACACCGCAAGCATGGAAAAAAAACTCTTCTCTGAAGCTTTCATGAGCCTCCTCTGTCTGCAGCTGCCTGTCAGGCAAAATCTGATGAGTCATGCTCTGTAATAATATATGATGCAGATGTTCTGGGTTTGTGTAGCGAGGGATTCCCGTCAGTCTTGTGTTCGTCTGGTGGCCTTTTGGTGATGAGCAACCTTACAGGAATCAGCGCAGGAATTTTCCATTACATCCCTCTGTGATCCCCTGCTCCCCCTGGTCCAATTAACTGCACTTTCCCTCTCCTCTTTCTTACATTTAGGGGTTTGAACATACTTTTTTGTTGAGAAGACTGTCTTTTCAATGTAACATCCAGCATTTTTGTCTTTAAACCTTTGGATACAAACATTTCTGTCTTTTCCAGGCTGACCTGAATATTCCTTGAAAAAAACTTGTTTCCATAAAAGATGGACAGTAAGATCTTTAAATCTCTTCATTTATGTCTCATAGGAATGCACATTTAATGATCTTTTGTCCCAAGAAGCTAACTGACACCCTTCTTTTTTGGCTTTTAGTTCATTTTTTTAAATTATTTTTTTGGGGATTTTTTCCTTTATCGATAGGACAGCTGTAGACTGACAGGACATGAGGGAGAGAGAGGGGGAATAACACGCAGCACAGAGCAATAGGCTGGAATTGAACCTGGGCTGCTACAAAGACATCAGAATATGGGGTGCACACTACCAGATGAGCTAGAGGTCGCCCTTGTTTTTTTCTGCTTTTAAATTATAGATAGGACAGCTTAAGGGGAGAGATAGGGGATGACATGCAGCAAAGGGCTGCAGATCTGAGTCGCACCTGCGGCCACTGAAATACTACTTAAAATGAATCACTGTTCATGCGGGAATTCAATTCTGTTTTTGAATATTAATGACACGTGTCCTGTAAAAATGTTGGCACTCTCACCTTTGTCTTACTAACCCAGTGGACAAGATCTGGCAAGATATCAGTTTTTATGACCCACTCCAGGTTCACTCAACACAATAAGCCTGACACAAATGCAAAGATATGAACGTTGAAATGACTTAGTTTGTGGCAAAACTATGTATAAACTTTAAAAAAAGAAAACTCCTGAATAGCTGGCCTCCACTGGAAGTTTGTCATACAGATAAATCATGAACTAGCACTTAAAATAAAATGGATGCTATGTTTTTATGGAGGTTTGTCCACATTCGTCCCACATATTAAGACATAATAGGGTCTTGCTGGCTAGTATTCATCCAGATAGCCTCATTAATAAACTGTTGACCTGGGCTGAAACACTTAATTCCCCTCTTGAACAAACAGCTTTTTTCCTCTGCTGTGCTAGCTATGGTACAGCAGGGTAGTTGCTGGAAATGTTGCATACAAACAGTGGTTTTATCCAAGGTGACCAACTTTTCATTGAGCTATCTTTAGCGCCTGCGCACACAGATATTGCCCCAATCAAATTACCAGCATCAACATGGAGAACACTCAAATACTATTGAGGATAGAAATATTTCAGAAAAATGTATAAAACTTCAATTTTGACCAAATGTATAAACAAAAGTTAAAACAAACACTACTTCGCAATTATTTCATGGCAAAAAAAGTTGACTGGATTTCAGTTTGATTTAAAAAATCACCAGATATGACGATGCAATTTTCCCAAACTTGCTCTTCAGCCTAAATTCAAACATATGGAGCACACATTCACGTGCCGGGATCGTTTGTACTGCGTACCTGCTTATGTAAATCACACCTGCTGTCATCTTAAATCCCATCTATGTTGTGTAATTGTGGCTGCGACGTTGTGTCAGGTCAGGGTGCGCATGGTTAGTCAAAGATATACTGCAGCACACAGTCTCTGCAGATTGATAAAGCCTTATCTCTCTGCAAGTTCATTCACACGCACTGTGGCATTGACACACACACACACACACACACACACATGCAGCGACCTCTTTGTCTTTTCAAAACCTTTAACCCAGCTGCGTGTCTCTGTTGCCATTTCTTTAATGTTACGATCACGTGCGCAGTGTCTGGCTCACTTGTGCTCACGTTATCTGCGCAAATATATGTACGAGAAGAAGAGAGAAAGAAGATGAAATTCTGAGTGTTGGATGGCGTGATTTCGGGAAATGGCTGTTTTTTCTGCAAACACATAATGTCAGATTTGGGCCAAAAAAGATAGACAGAGAAGAGAGATAGATAGAGAGAGAGAGACAGAGACAGAGGTGGACGACACAGCATAGACTGTGACTTTTTCTCCCTCCCTCTCTCTTCCTCTCTCCTGGGATCATGGCCTGTCCATATAAAGGAGAGCCCAGCCTTCTTTGCTGGTGCCACAGCTGAGCTCGCTGAGTCAGACTGACTTCCAGCAACACTGCGACTCATGAAAATCTGACACCACACAAACTCCAGACTCTACTTGGATTCAAGATCCAGAAAAGTTGAGCCGGTTGAGTCCTCCAGAAAGTGTTGGACGTCAGAGGACCTGAAGCTGGTCGAGATCGAGTTTACTTAAGACTGAAGAGCAGCAGGTTGCTGAGAAGAAGCTCTAAAACACTACAGGCAAATATTTTGTGCAAAGATGCAGGAGGCAGGCTTCTTCACCCAAAAGAAAGCAGCAGTATTACTTTGCATTGTGGTGCTCGTGCTGTCTCAGCAGGTAAGTGCATAGTCTCGACTTTACGAAATCTGACTAAAGGTGCATGGGGTTAAATTAAAGGATGGCTTTAACCTCTCTTTGGGTGTTTGAAATGTTAGAAAAATGTGTGTTACACTGTAAAACGATAGAATAGATTGTTTCAGATGTACATCTAAGTAGAAATAGACACTGACATTACAGAAAATGCAAATGAAGTAAGACTTGTTATCAATATTAGTTTTCAAGTTTTAGACATAAAAAGATAACAATAAGGGGAGTACAAAAGAAAACAAGACTGTAAAGCACCATTGCAATGTACAAATTAAAATTTATATATAATATAACCTTCGTTTGTAAAAACAATCGCTGTTTGCTAACCGATAAAAAAAAAAAAAAAAAAAAAGACTAAAAGTGCTTATTTTTCAGTGTGAAAATTTACAAAATCCAATTTCTAGCTGATGAAGACTGTCAGATATGGTAAAAAGCTCAGGCAAAGGCCAATAAGTGGACCTTAAATAAAGATTATGTTGTCAAATGCTGATAATTGTATGTACTGATTTGTTGTACGTTTTACAGAAAAGTGGAATAGTTCAGTTTACATGATTAAAAACACATCATTTTTAAATAAATGGCATGAAAATTAACTGTCGCTTTAAGTATTAAATGTAGATGTAATTAATTTATGCCAGTTAATGGTGAGTGCCTGGTTTGTTTTTATCTAATGGACTTGTGTCTTTCTGCCAGGTGTGTGCAGGTCCATTGATCCCGCAGGAACAGTCCAGCTCTGACCAGAAGGCAGATTCAAGCGTTCACACGCTGAGGAGGATCGCTCGGATGACCCCGCTGTGGAGGATCATGAACAGTAAACCAATTGGAGCTTATTGCCAGAACAACTATGAATGCTCCACAGGATTCTGCAGGTAACTGAACTGGAACGCATCCCAGTCACGTAGAATTAGACCAAATTTCAGAGAACTGTACTCAAGTAAAGGCAAAAATAATGTATGACGATAGAGTGCACGTATAAATAGCTAAAAAACATTTTAGGATTTTTTTTATATCACAGCTTAATATTTAAATGCGAGTTCTGGTCAGGTCAGTGTCATTTGGTGACAAACATACTAATATTTTTTATTTTGTAAGCACAAGTTAATCATCTTATAGGAATAACGTGTGCCCACAAGATAAATAACTTGTACTTAAAAAAGTAGAAAAATAAACAGAATCACCTTTTGAGACTTGAGGGGCTTCATAGTCTGTAAGTTAAATGTTTTTGCCTTGAGATAATTAACTTGTGTGATTAAGATTTTTAAAAAAAAAACTTTTATCCAAGGCATTTCTTTAAGACGCTAAAATCATGGATACATCTCTGTGGGTAAAAGTTAGCAATAATTATTTTAACTCAAATGAACTTTTGCTCAGTTTTACATGCAAAATTGCTGATGAAAATTATTAGCCTTATTAGAAACATGCATATTTATACACAGGCTATAAGTGAGCTAATCAGAAATTTGCTAAATCCAAACATTTACTTTACAAACCTTAAAATAAAAAGTAAGGAGAAATATACGTACATGGCATTAATTATACAGAATGTCATTATTTAAAAATGGATATTTATCTGAGTTTAGTTATTAGTATTGAGTTTATGATGGTCCTTAATTTCCAGAAACCAAGTAAATATTAGCCTACCTCATTAACCTTGTACTATTAGGAAGATTATTTCCTATATCAGTTAAACTGGTTGCTTGCCTGCAGACAAATTTCACATTTTATATTTGCTATTATGAATTATGCCAATGAACAAGTTAAACACTGTGCCATATTACACATTTTTTAGAGGGGAATGGGAAAAGTTGGGGAAAGGGAGATTGTTATGCAATGATGGACCCTAAAAATCAACAGCTGCCATCTTTTCTTCTATTGAGGAACTTCAGCAATGAACTTGATGAACATTATTTCACTGACTTTGACTCAATCCTTCTTCTCTCGTCATCTCTTTAGGGCAGGACACTGCTCCACTAGGAACCATTCATCCTCAGAGCCTGTGAACTACTAGACGTCCCAGAAAAACAACCAGCGTGTTTACATGAGTGTACAGCCATAATCCTTGAGAAAGGTTCTCTTAACTGAGATTATGCACATATTCAGGATTTTTTAAAAATCGGTTTTATATTTGTATGTGCCAATATATTGCTGATGATATTTAAAATGCATTAACACAGTAGGTATATCCAAGAAAAGGCATGTCACTGCTCCACATGATATATGTAAAACGGTACAACTTAAGATAGAAAGTGGGCTAAGGCAATGGGGTAAAGTGCAAAAATGGAAGAGGGGAGTCATATAGCCTTTTATACTTGATATTTTCCATGATGGGTGCAAACAACTGAAAACACTTGTTTCATACTGCTATGGACCAAAATATTTCTGATCTCAGAGCTGCGACTTTGTGATTCAAAATGAAAACAAAAGTAGTATTTTCTTTCATTTCTTAGGCTCTGCCAGTTACTGTGGCCTTCAGATTATCAAATATGATGTCTGCATAGCTTGATTACAAAGTTTCATTGGCAAAAGCTTGTTGTTTCACTGATATCATGACGCCTTAGGCCAGACAGTTTAAAGAACTGTCTGACCGATGATGATGGATGAAGCGTTGCAAGGCACAGGGAAGACTGTGAGCAATTTTAGAAGCTCCTGACCTTCACATTTTTCCACATGTCGTCATTTCTGTCCTGTATTGTGTTTAACAACTTATCACTTGACTGTGTGCATAAAGTCTTATCATTCCACTGATAATGTGCCAAATGGAAACACATGTTTCCCTATACCCCCAAGAGGAATCATTAAGTTCTATTTGCAACTGTACTGTTGGAGAGGCTGCCATCATTGTTTTCTGATTTTTTTATGGAAACAATTATTTTTTTAAATTACACATATTTAAGTCAAGTCAAATGTATTTATGCAGTGCAAAATTATGACAAAGGTTACCTCAGGACACTTTGTTAAGAGCAGATGTTGCACGATACCCTTTAATTTAATTTACACAGAGACCCAACAATTCCCCCATGAGCAAGCAATTATCTGTATTGTATTATATTATATTATTATTTTATCCAACTGAATGTGCATGAAACATGAAACCCCCAACAGACAAACAAAGCAACCAAACAGAATTTTAACTATTTAAAACTTGCTGGTATCACAGTCGACTGTTGGAGGCAAAATGTGTTCAGAAGCAGAAAAGGCTAAAGCAAAGCATTAAAGCGGGAGCAAAAAGCAAAGAGAAAATAAAAGAAAAAGGAAAGAGAAGGAGCAGACGTTACAAAATATTGATGCAACATTAATCATTTCACAAGTTAGATCTAAAGCAGGCAGAGCTCCTTGTCAGAATTTCCAAAGTTAGTTATGCTGACATTATTCATAATATATGTAATGCATGCATACTGATTTGGTGTAATGTGGTGATTCTCGTATTTTATTTATTTTACCCTATGTTTAAAAATGTCAAAAATGTACCCATTTACATCATTTTATTTAGTATTTTTATATAGTATTTGTTTATGAAATTTAATGGTTGTAAGAGAATCATTCTGACTGCATTTCTTTCTGTAATGGATGACCAATTTAACAAATCTCTTGGCCGAGTGTACAAGTATTAGTAAGAGATTCATGATAACAAGCTGCACAAGTTTGGTTTTTTTTCACATCCATCTCTACATATTGAGAAGCGATCGTAGATTTTGCTTCGACTCGCCTGCAGAGTTTCCATCATGCACAGAGCAGGTGGTTGCTGATATTTTGTACACTCGGCATATTTGAGAAAAGGTTGAGTAGGATTGCACTTTTAAACCCAAATTATCTCTGTACTGTGTACTGTCTACTGTATGTAATATATTACTTACATGTAGAAGGCGGGAGAAAAGGCGGAATAAAAGCTTTGCAAAAAACAGTTTAATGCATTTGTTCCAACCTTTCTAATTTTGGTTTTAGAATTATTTTTGTTAAAGCAAAACTGGTTTAAAGTTGTTTTAATAATAAAGATCAGTACTTCAAGTGTCCCATATTTTAAAGGAAAAAGAATGAACTCTGTGGCAGCAGGATACAGCCAAAACTGGACAAGGCTGGAGTTATTTTATATTTTTCTTATTGTCAACAAATCTCATGAAAAGATAAAAAAACAAATCCGTCTTTCAGTATACAATCTTACTAGTCTATGGCTCCAAGCCCATCGATTGCTGCTGCATATGTACGTAATTTAACAAGTCACAAATGCACAAAAACTACCTGGAGACAACACTTAAAAAATGTAAATGCTGCAGATCTCTCCTGGATGTTCACGTGTTGTTTGAATGACATGCTGTTGGTTGCAGCAACACCAGCACTAATCTGAAACTAATTTAACACATCTGGAGCGCTCCCACTGCAGAACCTGGACGACGACACTCTGACTCATGCACTCTGACTCATCGGCTTTCACACTCGAGTTTTGCATTTTTCATGCGCTAACCGGAGACCAAATTTGATGTCAGTGTTCAAAAGTCCAACAGCTGTTGGTATTCAGTCTTTCACAATGACAAAGATGAGCCAAATGTGTGAGCAGAAGAAACGCTGAAGGATTTCTCCACTTCATGGGTGCAGAGTCAGCAGAAATGTTTGCATGTGTTTAGTTACATACATGTGAGCACTCTGACATGTGTACGTGACTGCATGCTAGAGATTTACTGTCAGTCCTGAAACTATAAAGCATTATACGAAAAGTGGATTTAACTAAACATTTCAGTCCACTTTTTTCATATGTATGAGACACTTCGAACCTGCCGCTTCTGCAGCAAGGAAGCAGGTGAGCTACTGGGCGCCCTGGACCCTGTCTTTTTAACCATAACCACAGTGTTTCTCCAAATTGAGCCAAATGTATCATTTGCTTGAACCTAACCTAACCTAACCATACCATACATTTGCCATAGCCACAATCTTTCATGAACTTATACAATACCATAGGTTCTAATGATGGGAAAGGGAATCAAGGTAGTGAGACACCACATGCAGTATGAGAAACACAACATTACCGAAATACTCATCGGCAAATCCCCCTTGCGTTCTATCCTCGTTTCTGCCATGTATTATCATGTTACAATAAAGATTTCAGCAAAATTTATGTAATTTATGTTGGTTTTTCTTCAATTTTGGTTATGGTAAAACTGGTCTTAAGTAGTAATTCAGAGTGGCATTAAAAAGTCTTGGTGCTTTGCAAATTAAGAGTCTAAAATATAAAATAAAAATTGATCACAAATATGTATAAAAGATCTGTTTTAAAAGAGCTAAACACTGTTTAAAATGGGGAGAATGGAGAGAAAAGTGTTGTTGGTGTAGACACTGGTTTGTTTTCATGTTTGGCAATAGCGTTTTAAAAGAACTTGACTGACCTCCATACAGCTTTTTCGGACACTTTGGGACAAATCAGAAGTCAGGCCCCGTCGCCAAACATCAGTGTTGGACCTGATGGATGCTCTTGAGGCTGAATGGGGTCAAATCCCTGCAGCTAGGCTCCAAAATCTTCAGAAATCTTCAGAAAGCCTGAAACCAGAAGAGTTGGAGGCTGTTGTAATTGCAGATTTACACCCATGTTGAGGTGTCCACATACTTTTGGCCATATTTGGCAACACAACACGATCGTGTTTACTGTTCCCATCATATTGTGAAAAGTTCAAATGGCCTGATGTGGAACTTGGCAGCTCTCAGCACATCTTCATCATCAAACATTTTTTGGGCAGGAGTCATCTGGCACTCTCGCCTCGCACACAGTGTTCTGCATGCAGGCTGCACGAGCAAACATTTCACTGTGTGCTAAAGTCGTTGTACATCGTTAAATGGGGATGTATGGTGATGACGATATTTTGGCGGGCAACAGAAACAGGCAGGTAAGGCTGTTGTTGCTAATTTTTGAGAGTTCAAGCCGCTGATCCAGAATCTGTGTACATGTATGCTATTTAATATTATGAAATAACTCAACCTTTCCTCTGTTTTCATGTCTGTTTTGGAAATGTTTATTGTTGTTCCCTCTTATCTTCTGTCCTCAGTTTGGGTTCACAACAGGCCTCTGCCAAAGCTGCATCTGATGGGAGTTTGATTTCAGCCATAAAACCCCCAAAATAGACCTTTTTCACATCAGACCTTTTGACCTGTAAATTGCATGTGTAACTGATGCCCCTGCTCTAGTTGGATG
The DNA here is from genome assembly GCF_008729295.1 of Plectropomus leopardus. Taxonomy (NCBI): domain Eukaryota; kingdom Metazoa; phylum Chordata; class Actinopteri; order Perciformes; family Serranidae; genus Plectropomus; species Plectropomus leopardus. The sequence continues at coordinate 13,801,761 of NC_056485.1, read as the reverse complement.
TCCCAATCGTCCCAATAAGTTCACCTGGTCAACGATGTCTTTCTGCTGGGTTCCTACCATGACACATTTAACCCTTTGAAACTGGCTTGACTTCTTTTAAAAACATGTGAAAACATGGAAAGAAGGCAATAGGTAACTTTAAAAGAAATGACCCCAAAATTAGCAAGAAATTAGTATAAAGTTCTAAGAAAATTAAGCTGAAACAAGAGAAAAAAGTAAAATAAATAAATAATATATGACATAATTTTAAATATATATAAAAGCAGTTAAGCAGATAAATGGAATTCAGCCGTCATTAATTTCATTATTTACACCTGTGTTACTCCTACTGTGACATGTCAAAATGTCTTTTGTTATTTATATACATATTATATATATATATATATATATATATATATATACATATATATATAAATGTATAATGATAAGAATCAAAAATTTAGTTTTCTGGACATTTTTTCCACCTATTATAATCTCCCCGCCACTTATTTTTATTTTATTTTCTTGTCTCCATTTACTATTTTTTTGCTTTTTGCAAGTTGCTTATTACTTTTTCCACTGTTTTCAAGGGAAATAAGACCAATTTTCTCAGCTTTCAGAGGTTTAAATGCTTGTGAAAGGTACCTGAATACAGAACAATAAAACTGATGTTGATCCACATACTAAAAAAGATAAAAAAGGAAATCCCACCCTGTTAAAACAACCTCTCTTTGAAAGTAATAATATATCCATCAGTTTAGAGTCTTAAATGATCAAACTTATATTACATTAAGAAGCACAGCTCACCCCAAAATCAAAAACAAACATTTTCACATATTTATGTCTTGAATGTGGCTTGAATACAGAGACAGGACTCACGTGCCTTTCCACCTTCCCAGCTGGCACACCTGCTCTTCCCCTTCAGGTTAATTGCTGAGATGATGGGCCTCCCTCACAGCAGCAGCTTCGAGTTGTCATAGTGGGAAAAGCACAGATGTTACTGATAACTCTAATGATGGCTTTGTTCTAATCAAGTGCACCAGTGAGGGTGAGCAAAAACTGCAGGATACAAGGATCCTAAAATAAAAGCAGTTAAGCAGTTAAATGGAATTCAGCCGTCATTAATTTCATTATTTACACCTGTGTTATTCCTACTGTGACATGTCAAAATGTCTTTTGTGAAAAGGGCTATTTATGAGAAAGATGGTCACAACTTCCGCATTGGCTTATAGATTTAAAGTCATCCCTGCAGCACAATTTTAGCACACATCTGCTTCATGAAGTCAACATGCAGTCGGTCAGTGGCTTTCCTGCCACAGCTGAAACTGCTGACACTGTTAACACATACAGACAGTGCAGGCTGCATGTATGAAGAATGAAAAGTGCTGTTTGCCATCTATACCATGACTTTTATGTTTTCTTTAGCATGCATACGCACTCCCTCTGCAAGTGCACCAGCCTGTCTTGCAAGTAATCTGTGCGATTAATGTAGTTTCGATTTTTTTAACTTGCACATCTTGTGCAAATTTTAAGTGCTACAGGTGCAATTGCTTAAGATAAAAATACACGCTTTCTCATAACCTTTTGGTATAACTAAATTAAGAAGTGATTAGAAAAAAACTGCTGTTTGTCAAATGGATTTCTTTTGTTGAAATATCACCTCTGGACCAAAGTCTAAAACTACAAAGAGCATGTGTAAAACAGATATATAAAAAATTAGGCTACTGGGCCTACTTTATAACACTGGTTTTAATTATTATTATATAAATTAAATAAGATTAAATTAAATATGTCTTTTAGACATCTAAACCTTATTGAAGCCCTTTGATCATTGAAACCTTAGCAAATTGGTTACTCTTGAAAAACATGAAGAAAAAGGCAACTTGGCAACTTGAGCAACTTGGCAAGAAATACCCCACAAATTACAAGAAATGAGTAGAGGGTGATAAAAAAAAGACCTGTAATTTGTTTTAAAAAGAGGAAAATTTAAACCCATGTTTTTCTGTGTGTGATCACAGACAGGAATCAATATTTTCAGGCAGGCCTGCACAGAGCTTGTGTCTGTGTTTATTCCTGTCTGTTTGCTTTTTACCTCTCAGATGTAGCCTATATAACCCGGGTCATGTATTTTTGTCTCTGTCCAACACCACTAAACTTTGAACTCTTAACACCACGTTTCAAAGTTAGCATGATATAACGTCAGTGATTATTTTCTCCTTTGAAGTTGTTATATTTCACTTTTATGTAGATTTAAAATGTATTTCAATTAAGTCCAAATGATAAATCATTAGTCCTAACTTAACTTTCTAGCTTGCATTGTTTTTAGCAATGCTAACGTTAGCTCTTTTTAAAAGGGCGCACTGTAAAAATGTATCCAGTTGTCAGATAAACTGATAAACTGTGAATTTTTGGGAGCCTGTGACTTTTCCTCTAACAGCATTATGTTGTCAAAATACAGTTTGTCAATTTTCTTTGGTATTTCTCGAAATATCTTTGTGTTTGGTGCTAGCTAAAGTTAGCTGGCAAGCTAGCTGAGTACGGTGAATATATTAGCATATTAGCAACTATTAGCACGTTAGCATGCAAACCCTTACTCACCTGTGCAGCTCCGAGTGTGGCTGTAGACGTTTGGTCCTCTTTTAATAATTTATTACATCCCAAAGTTTAAAAGCTTACTTTTAATTATTTGTAGTAATAGTTGTTTTCCTACACAGTATGAAGTAGACGTTTAGCATATCACAAAGATTAAACTACCCTATTAGAGACACAACAAGTTCCGTTACTGTCGCTTCTATCTAGATGCTTTTGGTTTTTTTTATTTGTTAGTTTAGTAATAATAATAATTGTAATACATATACATAATACTAATTATAAATACTGTATGAATTACAAATAATAACAAATATACATAATACTACTAATTATAAATACTGTATGAATTACAAATAATAATAAATAATAATAATACATATTTATAGAATAAACATAATATTAATTATATTTTTAAATATTTATTTATAAGTATTTAATATATTGTATAGTATTTATCTAGTAAGGATTGTGTTGGAAGTACTTCTGCTAAATAAGAAAAATTTAAATGTTGAAAGAAATATATTTGATGTAATGCTATACTTTAGGCAACATAAGATTGAAAATAACAAATTGTATATGATACAGTCATGTGAAAAAATGGTCAGACGCAACACCAACTTTCCTGCACTTTATTAATGGCTGTCAGCAATATAGCACCCTGCAAACTAAAGATAAGAACAACACATTTCAGTTTAAGTTTTTTGTTAAAAAAAAACAAACATTAAAGTTATTGAATTATTATAGTATGATATTTAATAAACCCTGGATTATGAAATATTAATGTAATCACTTTTTGTTTATTTGCTTTACAGTTATTGTCTTTAAATTTTTGTTGTTTTTTTGGTTGCTTTGTCCATCTGTATGTATCTGTAAGCACTATTCTAATAGCTCTTGTATACAGTAACTTTTTTGGGAAACCAATAAAGTTTTAAGAAGAAATATGTGTAAAAAGGCAAACTTTATTATTTAATATTCAGTTTTATCTGTTCTGGGCCTTGAGTTACATTCTTCCTTTGTTTTCAACTTTGCTTTAGAGACTCAAGTTCAAGAGGACATGAGACTCAGAGAGTGAAACTATGTTTCAATTGGACAGTTTTCCTCAGAGGATAAATGAAAATTAGAAAACTTTTTCTAATTAAAGATATTATTAGGTCAAAACACAGTGTTTTAGCAAACTGGTTATTTTCAGTCTGATATTTAAAAAATGTGTTGTTTTGATATAAGTTGTTTGGAATTGTTATTCGACCTAAATGTCATGAATTGTATAGTAATATTTAAACCAAATACTTGATACCGATTCAACAAAAAGGGAGAATATCTGACAATGCAGTGATTTTTTCGAAAGAGCACAACAAAGCATTTCTCACTCATTGTGGTGTTTTAATGTTATAATGTGGTGCTACATGTGCACAGACAATTAGTCTGTGCACATGTAGCACCACCTGCTGGATGACTTAACCTACTTATAAGCACAGTGGTTCAATATTTTAACAGTTAACAGTTTGATCTCATTTTTCAAAGATCAACAGTGGATGAAAGCTTTAAATAAGAGTTAGAAAATAGAGATTTTTAAGTTCGAAGAGGCTTTTAAAAATCAATGAATGACACTATATTAATTTTCTGGAACATCAAATAATTAAGCCTACAAAGTTCATTGTTTACCTTGGAAAAAACAGTCCTAACTAAAGGTTCACTTTTCTAGCTTTTTTCCTGAAATTTCACACATTCATTCAATTCCTAGAAGTCGTGACAATTCTCAAAACTGTGCCAACTCCAACTGCTGTATACTGATAAAGTTTAAGTTTCCAAAACAATAAAAAAGGTGGACCTTAAGTTGGGACTATTGGACAACAGAGGCTCAGAAACATGTATTTTCTCAGTTTTATTACAGAATTAGCTTCAAAAACAACAAAAAACACCCAACAGCTGTGCAGCAGATAGTCTAGTGACATAGAAGTCAACACTATCTTTGTTTTCAGACTTTACTGTTATGTTGAGAAGTGACTCATTCTGTCATGACTGTAGTTCACATGGAGTGTGGTGCTCACATCTTTGAATATCACAAATTAACTGATCAAGCAGCTGCTTATTATTGTACAATAAACCAAGGGGCATTTTTTTTCTCACAATGTACTCGACACTGAAACCTTCACACTTTTGTGCAGCAAACAGTTAAAGGGTAATTGTGTCCATAAAAATGTAAAACAGATGGCTATAATAATAAGTTTGACTAAAACTTATAAATTAGTTAAATTACAGTTTAGCTGTTGAGAGCAGTAAATGAAGGCATTTCAGTCACTAAGAGGGCAGAAATCTGAATTGCACTTATTGGCAGACGTAGAAATCACAGCATTCAAAAATAACCACATGCTGAAAACACCTCAATTTTCAAAACAAAAGTTCTTTGTGTGTTAAAAAATAAAGTGGTTTTAATTACTACACAGTCTTTAAGTCTGCTATTTTTGCATAGTTTAAAATGAAACAGCACTCCTGTAGTTTCACACATTCTTTTGTAAGTGCAACAACGTTAAGGCATTCAAGAAATCTCCCAAACACACCTGCATCTTCTTTAAGACACACCTGACAGATATTTTTTTAGCTTTCTTTAATCATTTAAGAGCAACAAATAAATAGTAGATAGATTATCTAATATAATTTTATACATCATACAGCATGTAAGATCGGAGGTAAGTTACATGAGTCCTAAGTGGGGTAATAAATTAAGATCAGTTAGGAGAATTATTTTGATTTTTTCAAACTTAATTTTAAAGTTGCATGTTGTTTGTTTGTTTGTTAGTCTCTAAAATTACCAATGAACCCAGAAATGATTTGAAAACACAAGTTCATGTAAGTCAACAATAGCTGTAAAGAAGGTGAAGTGCTTTTTGAGACGTCAAGGAGAAACCATATTCATTTCCACTCATCGGACTAATAAGTTCGACTACTGTCACATTTAAAAGTTCTTAGACCATACCTGCATAAAAATGAGAGAAAATGATTGAATATTTGTCACTTTAAAGATAAGTATGGTAACGTTTTATATTTTTCTTATCAACAAATCCCATAAAAAGACCCAAATTATGAGTGATATAGTAGCTTATTCCTCTGTGTGGTGGAGCTCCACTGTTGTTCGAAGTAATAAAAGAAAAAATATTGCATTGGTTGACCTTCATTATGATGAACATGAGTAGTATTCTTTACTGATGAGTCACTGTCCGGCTGTAGTAAATACTCACTAGGACAGTGGCTCCCAACCAGTGGGTCGCAGGTTCATTCTGTAGGGACTGCAAGTGACACATTTAAATATGTGTGTGTATATATATATATATATATATATATATATATATATATATTATATTTTTTTTTTTTTTTTTTTTTTTTTAATTTCCAGCACACAGCTTTTATTTTGAAGGGCTGTTTCTGTTTACTCTTGCAATACATTTGTACATCTTTGTGTTCTAGGCCAACACGTTTACATTTTGTGAAATAATACATGTGGTATTTTATCTAATGTGTGGACCAAGAACAAAGGACTCAGAGGAGAAATCTGGACCCCTGCACTGGACCAGTTGGAAACCACTGCACTAGAACACCAAACGTGTATTTAAGGGGAAAACAGCCCCGAATAAAGGTAGTTTTCACTCCTGATCAGAAACTACAATACCTGCAGTATTTTAAAGAATTTTTGAGCCATTTTCATTAAAAAATAAAGGTATATGTGCGTGACCTATGCATAGTCGAAGAGGGGGTTGACATGAAGTCAAGGACGCCAAAACACTGAGCTTCTGTCTATAAACATTTCACAGTACATGTGAGTCTGATGTTAAGGTTGATAAGATTTTCTCATAAAGCCTATAAATAAAAAAAAACTGTAACATGTGTCTCTCACCTATTCACACACTGCACTAACACACACAGTGACAATATACAACCGATCCAATTAATGTTCTGTTAATTTATTGCTATTTTAAAGTGAAAAATGTTGCAAATTTTAGCTTCATTTTCTACTGAGTGGTTTCACCTCTGCTCTGCTGTCACGGGTCGTCGTCTCACTGCACCGCACACGACCCGCTGGGCAGGAAGTCCTGCACGTACACCGCCACAGACTTGGTGAGGTAGGTCATGCTCCCAAAGCGGCCGCTGGGTGCACTGTCGTACAGCAGCCTGCACACCCCTGTGGACGGGTCCCTTTCCAGGATGTGCTCCTCAGCTCCAAGGTCCCTCTGGAGCGGAGGGACAGAAAATACTGTCTTACATGATCACAAAAACAGTAATCCTGGATTCGTGTTCTTTTAATGTCTGCTCACCTGATCCTTGTAGAACATGTCGTTGGCCAGGTGGACGATCTTCTCCACGTGGATGATGGAGCCGATGCTCGGGATGTCCACGTCAGCCAGCATGGTAAGCACCAAAATAGCCTCCACCAGCAACTGGCGGTATTCAGGCTGAGGGACACGGTTCAGGACCGTCTCCACGTGGACAGAGAATTTGATTTCTCCTGGTGTCATCTTGAGGAATTAAAAGAAAGACAAGAACAAAAAAAAAAAAAAAAAAACACGATGTATTGTCAGACGCTTTTCATTTGACAGAACACACCCAACGGTGGGTTCCAACCATGGATGTATGAAGAAAACTGGATACAGCGTCAGAGCTGCAGCCCTGTTCATTTCTATGACAGTTGCTCAGTGGTGCATGAAGCCAAAAAAGTTCAACTGCACATAAAATTACCAACATGATCGAAACTGCTTCCACACCGTGTGGCCCACTGAGCAGGTGCACTACAGACCTTAACCAGCCAAGTCAGCTTCTTTCGGTTTAGCGCTTCGCTAACTTGAATGAGTTGAAATGTTTTAACTTTGCTTTTAAACTCAATTTATATGGCAAATATACAATTTATCTTCTATCTTCTTTAAAGGATTTTTATCTTTCAAAACCTAAATGATAACTTTTCTCACTAAAGAAATTAGTACTGGCAAAATCTAAATAGATTTCATACTGACATTCAAACTCCAAACCAAGAGCATGGCTTTAAGTTGAAAGGTTAGATTAAAGTATTCACAAAAAGCTGAGGTGAAAGGGGACGGAAGAGGATAGCACCGTATTAGCAAAAATGACAAAAAGACCACCATAATTAAGTTGTCAAAAGTTGTTTTTTTCTGTGGACAATAGTCGTGGACATCTTACCTCTCTGGTGGTTGAGGACGGAAGGACGAACCCTTCTATGGACAAACCGTGGCACTAGAAGACAATGTGGTCATTATTTATTTATTACTTTATTTACCAAATGTGCTATTTCAAAGCAGCAATTTAAAATTATTTGGCTTGATGCCTCTTTTTGTCTTTACATAAACGTTAAAAATGACATCATCTAAAAAGAGGCACTTAAGAATTGTAAAACAAATGTGTATAAACTTAAACTGACCTTCTGCAAGATCTTCCAGACTTTCTGGTAGAAGCCCACAGGGACTCGGTTTAATGCTCCGTCCAGACGCCTCCTACGCAGCCACTGGCCGTGTCTGGTATCCTTGGCAGCCGGCATGCATTCCGGAATGTCCAGAGATTCTATGGACGGCAGCCTGTACCTCTAAACAGCCAAAAGAAAAAACAAACAAACAAAAAAATGAATAATTTAATACTTTTATTTGTTTGCCAGTGAATATCAGCGTCCTCTTCTTCTCAAAAGGCACAACACAAGCAGACTATTATCCGCCATCTACTTCAATAATAATGTCAGTGGCTTGTACTGAACCGCATTAGAGGAAGCGTAAAAAACTCAAAATTTTACACACATCTGATTAATAGACAAATCTTTACCCCAGATTCAATGTTTTCTATGTCCAGAGACTGAGATCTCATACCCTGAGAGGCAGGAAAAAAGCAGAAAGGTGGGAGAGAAACAAAAAAAGATGCACAAAATTAAAAACACAAAAATGGAACAGAAGTTATCGATGGATCGCAACAGTGGTTCCAGCAAAACAACCCCAAAGCCAGCAGATTCTGGTGTCTTACAAATGAAGAATCACAGCATGCATGAATCAGAATGAGAGATTATAGAAATGAGGTTAGAAAACAAAAGAGGGAGAATAAACTGATTATTTCAACAGCATGTTCAGTATAGAATGACTTTAACTTCCAACTTAATTTAACAACCAAACTTCATCAGTACGTAACAGCAATTAACCCTTTAGAAGCTGAGCAAATTGGCTTGATTATTTCCAAAAACACAGGAAGAAAGCAATGAGCAACTTACACAGATATGACCCAAAAATAAACAAGAAAAAGTAAAAAGTTACAAGAAAATGCTTAGATCAAAGACAGAAAGACAGAAAGAAAGAAAGAAAGAAAGAAAGAAAGAAAGAAAAGCAAAACAAAACAAAAAACTGATTTGAGAAACAAAATTCATGGGCATGGAATTTGAAAATGTGCATAAATACAATGATATGCATGCTGCTCATCTTTGACTTTAATGTAAACACACTGGACATATTTGGGTTTTAGACCGCTGGTTGGATGAATAACACTTATGCCTATTTTGTGGCATCATGTTTAACAATTAGTCAAGAAAATAAAAAAATAATCAGTGAACTGATCATGAAAACACTGAGTAGTTGAAGCTGAATAATGATGGAATATTGATTACTGATATTAAAGCTCCAGCCCTGCTTGCCTAAACATTAGCAGCCACCATATAGCAGAGGGTTAATGGCTCATATTATGACTTTTTTGCTGGTGTTCATGTTAATTATCTTTGATGAATTAACACCCAGAAAACCATGTTTAAACGTGATTATTGTCACCTTGCGAGGGAAGTTCAGTGACTGCTCGAGCTGAAATGGAGACAAAAAATCCACTGTGCATTACAGACTTCCTAAAAACCTGTTAACGCCCAAATCCTAAATTGTTCCTCATATTTTTTATGTATGTAAAAATCAACCGTGATTTCAAGGCTTACACACACATTTATCTATTAAATGGATGACATCTATTTCACCAAAAACCCTTTGAATCAGCTAAGAAAATTAATCACTGCCACAACCATAAACACCATCATCATCACCATCATCACTCTGAGGTCTGGCAAAGACAACCTGTGATCGCTCTGCATCTGCATCAGAATAAAATTAAAACTTTAATTACATTTTGTGTATTTTGTTTGATTAAATTCACCAGCAGCCCATTAGTCAAAATCAATTCCCAGCATTAAATTCTCTCTTGATTCTTATAGATTCATGAATTTCATCATCATCACCTTAACTGAGTCAGTCAAAGACACCCTGCGGTCCATCTGCAACAGAGGAGACAATGAATTTCGCTATTTGTAGACAACCAGTTGCAAAGCCATATTCCTTTTCAAAACAAAAGCCAAAGACACACAAATAACATCCTTCTCAAGAATCAGGAATTCAATTTCTTCTCTTAACATCACCATCATCCTCATCATCACCTCTGCAACCGGCTCTGTCAAAGACAACCTGGGTTCCTGAATCAAAACAAAGACAAAAAAAGCAGGATTATGAAGTTGAGCTTAACAGTTCCTCCCTGACCTTGGGAAATGGCGAAACAATCTCAACTCAATGTCCGCTTGCTTGCTTTGCTGGTCTAAAGCTTCATTTTCACAGAGCAGTCTGGTTCAGTTCAGTTTAACTTGTTGCACAGTGGAACAGTTATTTTGCTGTTTCCAGTGTCAAAAGTTGTGGTTGGTACAAAAAATCCATTCCACTCCATTCTGCGTTTTCATTACCCTTCTGTCGAAGTATCGCATACACTAACAATCACACTAAGAATCGTCATTCTTGCTTTAGAAGGAATCAACACACAATTTGTCGGTTTTTACATAGTGGGATTGTGCAACGTTTGCAACTGAGACTGTAAACACTGCAGCCTGCTCTTTTTTGTTCTGAAAAAGTCGCCGTGCAACCTCATTCTGTCATGTTGTGACAAGGTGCAGACGTCCCTCTACAGCATTACTACATCTTAATTGTTGGCAAAACAGAAAAACAGCAGGACGGAGCAGTGACGCAGTACTACTATCCAGAAATATCCCTGCCTACATATCAGTTTACTGTCTGTCTAGATCTAGGGTTTAGGCACATGTCTGCATTGCTTACGTACCAGTTGTATTGGCACTCTTACCAAAAGCGTTTGGCGGAAATGTAGCTTTAAGCAGCAGATGGAGTTTGCTCTGTACATGTTCAAACTTTCTATTATTCTTAGGACTTCTCATTCATGTTGACTTAAAGGTTGAGCTTCAAATTTCATTTCTGATCTTGGTTAAAAAGCAGTTGAGGAAACAAGCTCAATTTGAAAGCTCAGGAAAAATCGTAATTGGCTTGAGATTATTTTTTCAACTGCTGTCCAGCATGGACGAAAGTCCCGATTTTAAACATAAACAACTGAGCATTCTCCATCTGATGATGAAGGCGTGAGAGGTAGCTGAAAGTTCACATTTCATTTGCAGGTGGAAGAAACTTGAACAGCTTTGAAAAAAGTCTGCTTTGACATTCTGATTGATCTCATCGGTGATGTTTACATGGAAGGTGAATTAACACCTACAGCATTCAACATTATTAACAATTAAAGGATGTCTTTACAATAATAAAAGAGAGAAGGAAGAAGGATATAATACTGCGATAGTTTATTCCTTCATGTGATCATCACCTTAAAAGGATCTGTCAAGGACAACCTGTGCTCCGCCTGCAACACAGAAGCCAAGTTGTAAATAAATCACAGTCAACAAGCTGCTCTGATTTATTTAAAACTGACACTTAACCTCAACTCAGCAATTAATTTGTTAATTTTCACCTACTGATGATTTTAGCCATGAATTAACAACCAGCTACACAGTTTTTCTTATGTATTTCCACTATTCTCCTCTGATGCAACTCGCCCCTTTCATTTCTCCACAACTCTTTTCCCCCATCAGCATCAGCATCAGGTGAATTACCACCTAATTTCATCATCACCTTACTCGGATCCGTCAAAGACAATCTGTGCTCCAACTGTGAAAAGACAAGAGTCAGTTTCCCAGATAGCACAATATTTTTAAAATAAGATCCTCTTCCACCACATCTTCAGCATCATTATCACTTTTATGTCTGCGGCACTTTGAGTGACACACTGGAGACAGGAACCAAAACTCTGACAGTTTGGCAACAAACTAAAATATACATATGACATTATATTGCGATAATAACGCGGAAAATACTATGTGTGTTGTAATCACACAATCGAAGGGTTCCTACCATCTTCATGTCGCTCTTCAGTTTGCTGATACCAGCTCGCTCGCTCTTGGTGGCACCCACATTGCCCAGGTGATGGATGGAGATGGCAGGACTGACACCCGCATCCAGGTCTCTCACTGTGGGGAAAAAAATGAATTATGAAAATGTGCAACATGAGAAAAATGAGCGGCTAAACAGAATCTAATTGGCTGTGTTTGCAAATACAGGATTTTTTGGACTGACCGCTGCGCTGCACTCCGAACTCTTTCCCGCTGAGTATATGGTGGAGGAGATTCTTCAGCTCTGATGGACTGAGACTGATCAGACTCTCCGTGGCCTCCTCTCCTAGACACACACACAGACACACACAGACACACACAGACACACACAGACACACACAGACACAGACACAGACACACACACACACACACACACACGATGGTGCCACTTCAAAAATGAGTTACCACTTTGTCTCAAGAATTCAGTCATCACTTCTTTTTACTTTCTTTTTAAAGTTTTAGAAACTTGTGACTAAACATTTTACATAATTGGCTAACTATTAACTGATTCACCGGGAAACTAATTTATAGTTAGACTTTAATAATTAACTATTATCCTCTCATCCTTCCGTACCCGAGCAGTTGAGTGACTGTGCCAGTTCGGTGGCCATCACCTGGATGATGAGGCCGATACGCAGCCTGAACATCTCGGTGAACAGGTTGGGCTGAGTCCTAATACTCATAGCGAGGTACACCATGATCTCCTGCAGGAGGGAGGAGAAGGTTAAAGAGGAAGACAGGAGGACAAATGAGGGTGATGATGGCAGAGGATGTGACTCACCTGAGTGAGTATGGCCACGCTGATGTTGTTGTCGCTGGCCTCGTCGATGAGAGCAGCCAGCTGGTCAGCAGGTATGGGAGCTGTGATGGTTTTCTCTCTGGGCTCAGGAGGCAGACCCACTGTCAGGTGCTTCTGATGCGCCAGCAAATCAGAGCAGGCCTTTGAACAGATCACAACCAATCAGAAAAGAGCACTGGGAATAAGAGATAGGGGTGAAATGTTGTAAAAGTCAGGAGGCAGGTGATTTTCAGAGTGTTAACTGTTTGTATATAATATAAAATGTATTGATACAGCACTTTAAAAAAGGAAGTCAGCAGATATAGCAGATATAGACCAATAATCAATGACAAATCAAAACACAAGCCTGTGTATAGAAATATAAAGTGTACAAAAAGAGAGAAAACATCCTTTCACAAACAATGACTGCAAAAAATGATCCACAACTGCACCAAAGATCATTCATTTCACTTAAATTTTATGCTGAACTTATTGCACTGAAAACTCTATAATTCTGTATAAAACTCTATATTCAAAGCTCTTATAGTTGACGTTTTGGCACTTCTTCAGGGAGACAATATTTATTATATACTACTAATATTTCACATGTAGTACCAGGTAAGTTTTAACTTGATAACTTAAACTTTTTGTATTTTTTACTTTACTTATAATAGCATAAAAATTGAAGTTGAAAACTGAATTTTGTTGTACTTGTACAATGGCAATAAAGATATTATATCCTGTTCTATTCTAACTGCTAAATTCTAATCAGCTGCCAATATTCAACAAAAATCCACTGTGTTTTTTAGACACCACACTGAGGAAACTGGAAGAAAACATGACCTCCTTTGCAGAGTCACAGACTATTCAGTGAAGGTCACCCTGTTTTATTTATAACTCGGTCTGTGTTTACGTGTGTGTGTGCGTGCGTGTGTGTGTGTGTGTGTGTGTGTGTGTGTGTCGTACCGAGTCGAGCTCCTCCACCTTCTTCCTCAGAATGCCAGAGATCATCCTGATGAGGCTCCAGTGTTTGAGTTCACCGGCCTTCTCATAAAGGTCAGACAGCAGAGACCTCACAGTGGAGCCTTTACCCTGCAGATGAGTGTCCCAATCCATGCCCCTGCGATAAAAACAAAGACAAAACAACTTTTTTTGCTAAGTTACTGCTGTTTCTATGATTAATTTAGAAACTTCAGTATATAGAGGAAAAATAACAAACATAAAGAAATACACAGGGAATAATGAGACTTAATACTTCTCTAGAAGCTACCATCTTAAAAACACATTACCAATTCTGCTAACATCTTGGTGATGTACAATAACATTTGTCGCACTCTGACGCAAGACAGAAGGCAGACATCTCTACAACCGATATCTCAAACAACTGGCGACTCACACCAGCACAATCTTGACTAATAAATAACACCACAGGTAAAAGGAAATATATATATTTTTGATTTTGGGTTGAACTGTCCCTTTAAGATTGACAAAACATTCACAAAACAGCTCAATAAAACTGTATCTCACTTGTCTTTGAAGAGGATGTAGAGTATATCGGCCTGGTCCTGAAGACTTTGTGTGTCTTTTAGCAGCTGGACCAAAGCGTTGTAGTCGATGCCTCCGCTGGCATCTCTTGGGATACCGCTCTCTGTTGACATCACCTGCAGACCCTTGAGGAAAAAGGTGGAAAGTTAAAACTGTAGCTGGATAATCGGTGAAGAATAAATAAAACCACAGTGAGACTTAAGGACACAAAAACACACCTGAGCTTCTTGCGGTGAAGAGGACTCTGGGAGGTTCAGATTGAGAGACGACTGAGGAGGACGGAACAACTTATTCGGCAGGTACATGTTCACATCTGGACAAAAAGAAAAACAGTCAGGTGTCAGTGAGTGTCAATATCTTGAGAAGGTGCCTAAAATGCTGTACAGATATTGGGATGTCTGAATTTTCGGCTCACTGTGGACGTCGAGTCCCTGAGCCTTGTTCATCAGAGACACCATCTCCTTGGTTTTGGTGGCCGCTGCCTTGAATCTCCCCAGACCTCCAATCTGACGTTTGGGCTTCTTGGGTCCAGCGTGAGCCAACAGGTGGTCCAGGTACTGAGCGAGGTCGTCAGCCTCTGCAGAGGAGGACAAGAAGGACAGAGGTTGAGACAGACAATTAAAAAAGCAAGGAAAATTTTAACAATGGAAGTGTGAGGGATGGAGATAAAGATATAAGAGTCAAAGAGAGCAGAAAAGATTTCTTAATTTTCAAATGCCAATAAATTCAACTCACCTTTATTTAGTATACACACAGGTCCTTAAAACTGCAGAGAACCCTAGCATTTAAACTAATCCATAGTTAAACTCAAAAAATTACCTATAAGTGTTGTTATTTAACATGTAACATGCATTTTTAAAATAGGTTTGTTCAACCAAATACTTCAAAAGACATTTTCCATGCACACCTACTGGTATCTAGCCATACATATAGTTTAAATGTTAAAATTTTGTTAAAACTGTTTTAAAGACATTCTGGTGTTACATTTTTTCTGTTTAATTTTTTAGTGCTTTTAGTGCTTTTGGGTTGCAGCAGTAGTGGATATTTAAAAAAATACCATTAAAACAACATTATCTGCATGGCTACATACACCCTGATTTTGGGTGAATTGACCTTTAAACTGTGAAGATTACAACATGCTTCATCATTCAAAATTCAAAACACCTGCAAAATATGAAATAAGAACCATCTATAGACGGCGACACTAACACATTCATTCCCTGACAGACAGCAGCTCTCAGACAAGTCATTTTAAAAAATGCATCTATTTCAAATCAAGCTGGGCATGCACGCAATGCAACAACAAAACCTGCTAAAACAGCCGAATTTCAGGGTAAATCCAGGTGAGAAATGCCTCGGTACAAACTTTAAAATCTGTAAATTTGAGATTATTGGCTGTTTTAAAGGCAAGCAAAGCAGCATTTCTAAACCTTCTCAAGCAATGACACCAGCGACTACCCAGACAGGCACCGACTTCTTTAGAAGATATATTGTTGAATTTAGGTTGTGACATCCAGTGACCTAAATTCAATATTGGGACGTCTCCTGCCAATGTTAAATTAATAAAGAATACTGCCAACAGATGACGCTGATATTCTATAAGGCTGGTCTGGCGTCTGCAAGTCCAAGGTTGAAACGCATTTTCACAACCGACGGCGCTACAGAGCCGCACAGAGAGGATGGGGACAGGGAAAAGATTAATGGAGAAGGAACTGGTGATGAATCAGAATCTGCAACAGGTTACTTTGTTTATGTTTCAGGTGAGATAATTCACAGATAATAAATATGAAAAAGGTTTATCCATTTTTTGAATTTCAAAATAAGAGGTTAGCTTAATTCGTTCACTCTCAAACACAGAGGAAAGTAATTAGAAGATGCAAGTGGGTGACAACAACAGGTAAGGTTAAATGTTAAAAGGTAAATTCCAACAATCAAAATTTTTAGCTTCATCTAGTCTTGTTTGGTTTTCTTTGGGAGACATAAACATACTGTAACATACATGTATTGCAGTTCATGTGTAATTTTGAGTGGCCTGATTGTAAATCATGGTCATAACACAGGGTTCCAGGACAACCTACTTAAATATCAAATTTAAGGACTTCTCAATGACTTTCCAGGTTTAATTCCCACAAATTTAAGGACCCAATACACATTTTTCAATTGTGCTATGGAATATTGGTATACAATATCAAAAGAACTTAATTTTTCCAAAATTATAAACCAATTTATGTCCATTTGATCAAGGCCTTAAAGGGATAGTTCACCCAAAAATGAAAATTCGGTCATTATCTACTTGCTCTCATGCCAATGGAAAGTCGGCTGAAGTTTTATAGTCCACAAAACACTGACTGAGGTTCATAGGGAAAAGACGTTGCAATCATCTCTCAAACAATTTCCTCCAGGACCAGGATTCAAATGTTAAAAAAATAAATAATAAAACCACAAAATGTGGCTAAAAACATGGTGCCAGTGACATTTTTCAAAACAACTTGGCATGTTGGGGCTTCAGGACACTTGGATTACTTCGGACCACTAATGTGAAGACATTTTGTGGTTTTATGACACCTTTTTTTCCCGTGTAACTTTGACAGTGTTTTGTGAACTATGGAACTTCACTGAACTTTCCATCAGCATGAGGGTGAGTAGATAATGACTGAATTTTCATTTTTGGGTGAACCATCCCTTTAAGGCCTTGATACCTGCCCCCCTCAAACTCACAAACTTCCAAGGATTTATAGGAGGCACGGGAACCCTGTTAACAGTACATACAAGCAACTACTCTGCCTGTATGTACTTTATGTACCACTAAAATTTATGGCTGTGTATGTATTTTAGGAATACATACCAGCAGGAAAGGTCAAACCAACGATGGAAAATAAACCACCGCCACCAGGCAGTGTCGTCTTCATGTTTAATAAATGTTTCCATCCCTGGTGTCACCATTCCTCCCCATCCATCCATCAATCTGTTTTTTTTCTTACCATCATCATTGCGTAACTCATGCACGTATCCATCGCCGTCACTCTCATCATCATACTCTTCGTCATGGCGGCTCATGCTGCCAGAACCCTTACCGTCCAGGAAGCTCAGGTGAGCGAAACAGGAGGTGGTTAAGAACTCTGATAGCTTTCCCGTCTGGATCCTGCAGAGGAAGAGGAGACAGTCTGTTTTTCACTAGTGTTCATCAGTTTGTACAAGTTGCTTTAATGGGTTTCATTTATATTTTTACATGACAACAAAACTTAGCTCTCTGATCGAACAAAAAATCATAAATACAAAGATGCTGGCTGCATTGTCAAAATGATTAACTGAAGACATGAACTGATACATGACATAAGTTCAGTATCCTCTGTAAAATTCACCTTGCTCCTCCATAATATCCATCCTGTAGCTTCTTCAGTGTAGCCAGAACTGCAGGATCCAGTTTTGTACGGTCTTCAGCTGGAACACACACAATATATACATACACAGTTTACACATATGCAATTTTAATTGTGTGTGTGTGTGTGTGTGTGTGTGTGTGTGTGTGTGTGTGTGTGTTGATACTCACTCAGCATAGTTTGTGAAATGGGAAAAGTGACGGTGGGTCGTCCGGTCATCCTCCATCTGGATGCGAGGTAGGCGATTTCTGTCCTCAACATCTCCACGATCATTTTGTTGTCCAACGCTAAGTAGAACTGCTGGTGGTCGATGAACTGGAACGTTTTAGGAAAGAAGCAAAGGGATGATTTTCCACATTTTTTTTCACCACGATGATGGCAAACGTATCATGACAAGTATTCAGAGCAGTAGCTTGTGAGGCAACAGGAAATTTAGCGTTTTTAGGAGTATTTGGTCTTTCATAATGATTTTGAAGTCTGCACACGCATATTTTAAGTTACAAATTAGTGGTGGAAGAAGGACCCAAATATTACTCTTGTAGCAATACTATAGTGCAGAAATAATTAGCTACAAGTAAATTTCTGAATCGACCAGAAAAATAAAGTTTAAAGTTTTAATGGAGTAAAAACTACAAAGGTACAGTATATTTCCCTTTTAAAAAGTAGTGATGTAGAAGTAAAAAGTAGCAGAAAATGGAAATATTCAAGTGCAACAACTGTACAGGTCTTACTTATTGTACGTAGATACTTTTGTCCCCTGGCCATAAATAATTTATCCCAAGACGTATGTTTTCTTACTGACCTGAGGTGTGAATGAGAAGATGGTGTTTCTGATGGTGTAGAATTTGGAAGTTCCCAGCACTCCTATTCTCCTGTAGGGCCGTCCCGTCAGACCCAGCCTCAGGTTCCTACCTGTGATGCAGCAGAAAAAGGGAGGAAAAGGGTAAAAACCATGGAAAGGCAAGCATTTGTGTGGATGCCAAACTAAAAGTGTCAAAATCTTCTTTTTTTCCCTTTATTGTGACTCAGATCTGAAGTTTTCTGAATAATCTGGGCAGCAAAATGTTTTATGCATTTTCTTAAATCTTGGACTCCAAATTGCTGAGGCGGTTCTCACAGGAGATCATTCAAAAAAAACGATGAAAGAAACTATTTTACAACTTAAACTATAAATCAGACTACATTGGCATTCAATTTTCTACTTTCGTTTGTGAGCAGTCTGTCTGAACTTCTGAGGGACTCCTCAGTGGACAATCTTTAGAAGGACATATCTTATTAGCAGGACTTTTACTTAAGGTGCCTCATGATTTGTTGTATCTGTTTTTAAGTCTTATCTTTGGTGTTTTCTATCATTTCTCAACCCTTGTGTTTATTTCTTACTTTTCTTACTTATGTTCATATAGAATTTGATTAATTGGTTGATGGCTTGATGGCTTTATATTAAATTGTAAATATGAATAATAATTCAAGCAAATAAATGAATTAAAATCCCAATTTATCTATTCTTTGTCCCACTTAATAAAGAAGACAACTGAACCTAAATTATGAAAATGACGGGAAACTGTATCAGTGGATTAACTTTAAGTAGCAAGTTTGTGAGGATCATAAGTTGGCATCAACATCTTGGCTTCATGTCTGTATGAAGCCATTTCTCTTAATTTATGAAAAAAAAAAAAAAAAAAAAAATCATCATTATTTCTCATCCAAAATTTTTCACCCATAAAAAGCTAAAAGAAAACGTGCTCTGAGGTTGTACCGAGTCTGGCGTAGATGTGGCTAAGGACTCTGGAGGGCTGCACGTGGATGGGATGGATATCAGCAACAGTCTCTACATCTATGCCGTTCTTCAACAACAGCTCTTTGATCTCCTCAGTCTCCGCCAGAATTGAAACTACGAGAGAAAAGAGAAGGTTTGAGTATGTATATAAAAAAAAAAATTGCCACTCAAAGACACATTTCACTAGGAGTTTCAAACACTACTATGGGACTGAAACTGCACACACTTCAAATGTCATGTAAACTCACCCTGTACAACTACATCAGGCTTTGGGATGGTGGAAAAACGTCGGTTAAGAGGGTCGATCTCTCCGGGGGCCAGAAATCCCTGAAAAATGAGACCACAAATCCACAAGAATTTGGTTTGTTGGATAAGAAAGTTAGACTGTACAAACAAACAAGTGAAAATTAAAATAACACACAACTTTACTTACACATTTACAGGCATCATAGATTGGTAACATTTTAAAAGCAGTGTGTTGTATTCTTTAATTCTATAAACGTGCCTGATATAACTCAATAACATAACAACC
Organism: Plectropomus leopardus; assembly: GCF_008729295.1. Taxonomy (NCBI): domain Eukaryota; kingdom Metazoa; phylum Chordata; class Actinopteri; order Perciformes; family Serranidae; genus Plectropomus; species Plectropomus leopardus. Next base: position 13,781,898 of record NC_056485.1, on the reverse strand, counting down.
ATAAAGTTAATCACAAAACAATTAGTAAAATAAAGACATTTGTTTGGCATTTAAATAAAAAAAAACTTTAAAACGCTTTACATAAATGAAACAAAGAGTCAGTGTTCCAAAAATTTACAAAATAATTAGAAAGCTGCCAAAAAAGAGAAAATAAACGATAAAAGATGCTTAAAAATTCCCTGGTATTGACTGTTTTTTCTTTAAAATAATCCACCTTAAAGGGAAACCTCGCCGATTTTCAACCAGTTGCGTGTCATCGCAGAACAGACAAACTATGTTTGGCTTTCCCCTGAGCAACGAGCGCCCAGAACTCTCCGCTCATTTGCAAGCTGACTTCGATGACATGTTTTCCATCACCTGGTGAAGATTTGCCAGCAGATAAGAAACCTCAGGGGCTCATGGCACAGGGGAAAGCCAAACACAATTCATCTGCACACACTGCGATGACACAGAGCTAGCTGAAAATCAGTAAATGTTCTCCTTAAATGCATTATGAATCTACTGAAGGATGTTTTAGTGTTAGCTAGTGACAATATGCCTCACCTCGGCCAAAAGGTTTCCCAGGATGTACAGAGACTGTCCCCATTTCAGAGGACATTTACCCATCGGGATCCTCTCCACAGAGTGAGGGTTCATATACTCCTCCTCCACCTGTTTGTATATACACACAAACAGGATAAAAGTGTAAAAAATTTTGCATAAATTATGGCAGATACAATAAAAACCCTCCGAAACATATTAAACTGCTCATTTGAATGACTGCAGAAAAACATAAAGTTCAAACATCAAACACCAGACATAAACAATATAGGACATTCTAAAGATAATGATGGTTTTTTTATTGACAATACAGAACTCTTAACGCTTTAAAAATTTTAAAAAATGTAATCAAGAATTTCTACTGCTTCCCAAAAAGGCTTTACCTTATCTGGAGGGACACTGTAGAGCTCCGGCAACAGTCGTATCCCGTCTTTCTGTTTGATCAGGATACCCTCCAGAGCCTCCTGGTACTCCTGCACCTGGATGAGTTATTCGAGTTTATATCAAACACTCACTCCGTTAACATCCACAGAGGCTTGTATACATGTCGTTCAAAGAACGATGTCTGGAATGGAAACATGCTGATGTGAATTACCTGCTCAGGGCTGTTGATAAAGATGCCATCCAGTATGAGGTAGGTCCAGAACAGCGGCCACTCGCACTCAATGTTTTCAAACAGCTTCAGCTCTGCAGACTCGTAATACAGACGGTTTGGATCCTGGAAAAAACAAAGAAGAAGAGACAGCTGCAGAATTAGAGACAGAGAGAAAACTTTTCTATTGAGCACTTTCCTCAAATTACATTAATGTGTGTAAACAGAGAATTTAATAAAAATGGATGTGATTTTGTACTGACCACTGCAGGGACGTTTCCTTGTGAATAAGAAGGTCAGATAGTACTGTATGTACAAATCTAAATGTCTGCAACAGATATAGATCCAGTGCTACAAGACTGCAAGATTTGAGACTCTTGCTTCATTTGAAAGCTGATCTACTATGCAAGACCACCCTGATGCACAAAATAAATATTTATAAAAGCTCAGATATGCTTTGAGGGAAGACAGACATAAAGTTACTCTTCGTTTTGTTTTGACCCTTTAGGACTTTTTCACTTCTTCCTGCTATAATGAAGCTGTGCCAGAAAATCCCTGTTCGGCATTTCTGTAACCCTCAGAAGTCCCGGAAACATTCTGCAGAGCTCAGATATTCAACCTCACAGTCTTGCAATCACACACACACACACACACACACACACACACACACACACACACACACACACACACAAATAACTGGAAGCTTCCCAGTATAATCAACATACAATCAAGTTTGTTTACATACAACATTTTCGCCAACATGCTGGCAGGATAAACACCAAAGTATGTGGTGTTTATCCTGCCAGGAGTCTAAAATCTTAAACCAAAAGAAAAGAAAAAAACACTGTTCTGAGACTAGTCAAATTAAAATTGTATTGCTGTACTTGCATACTTATGCTACTGTATTCTCATTATATCAGTTGCAAAACAAGGTCTTAAAATGACAACAATATCGTTGATTGCAATTATTTCTGGGACAATATACTGTCCAACAAAAGTAGTTATCATGGCAGGCCAAGTGGAGGACAGTGCAAGGAGGATCAAGAGCAAAAGAAAATGTAAAAGAAAGAAAAAATATGTTCAAATGTTAACTTTTCATTAATTAATATTTGCATTATGTACACTGTCACACAATCACACCTTTTGTCTTGATAATTTGGGGGAATTAATAATCATTTGTAATAATGATTTGGCTGTTTTGCCTTCTATTTTCCAGGAATGTCTAAGTCTGAAATGTTGTCTTATATATTTTAACCAAGCCAAACTAAAACAGCATATTCAAAAGCCAAAAAACATGAAAATCAGAGCACAAAGGAACATGTCAGATGCAGAGAGAAGTTAAATTATTCCATTTGAAGTACCCTGACAACTAGTAAGTGTAAACCCTTTCTTTCTATCCAAAGAAAGAAAAAGTGAAGCCCTTTTGCTATAGTCCATTAAACCAAACAGTCTCCTCAGTGTTCCCATTATGTAAGAGCTGAGCAACGCTGACTGTGACGTACAGCTCAGACAGCCAGAGCAGTCACACTCAGACACAACGACAGAAAGCAGCTAAATGAATTCAGGCAGAGTGCTGACTGCTGAGGTTCATGACAATCAGTCTACTCAGCATCTCCTGCTTTAGATGGAAACATAAAACAGAGATGCCGTGGAAAAACAGTTTTCTCCACTACTTATCTGAACTAAGTGAGATAAATGAATTACAGTCTGTCTTTACGGGCTCTTTACCTCTTTAGGTGTTTTGTGTCCGTCTCTGAGAAATCTGCAGCAGCCGTATCGACCCTGAACAGACACAGAGAGAAAGTCAGCGAGCACATATTCATCTTTTATATTCAGCATGGTGGCTTCTTTACTTAGTGTACAAATACAGAAGTTCTAATGCATAGCAGAGTCTCTTCAAAATATACTTTATTAAAAGTATATAAGTCCTCTCCATGGCTTATATACCGATAATCAAACACATCTGTTTGTAATATATGGGTTCAAACTGTCTTTATGTATGTATTTATCATAGTTTGTTTCCTGTGTGTGTGTATTCTCATGGAAAAAGTTAGATTTCTTCCTTTAGGAAAAAGTACTTTTGCCAGTTTTGTAATCCAGCATTTGTCAGAGAAAAAAAACTTTATGAAATACCTACTCACCTTCCCATTTAATATCCTGTTAGTTATTTGTTTGGCTGGTGATAGCAAACTTAAAAGTACAATTCCTCCAACTTACAACAGGGACAAAAATGGAAATAAGTCCAGGACATACTTAAATATTTTATATTAGAAAGTTGTCAAAGTCTGTTGTCTAGGAAATTGTGATGGGGATTTCATGACACCTAAGCGATCGATCAGTTACTTAAAACATAACTGACACACCACCCTTTTGCATATGTAAAGCTGATCTTTCCAAACACTGACCGTGTTGATATCGACAATAAAAGTACATATTTTTACTATTTCACTTTTCTGCACCTGCAGTTTGGAGATTATCTCCTCCTTGGTCATGTTGACGATGCTGATGTCATCAACAGCAAAGGCGGGGTACGAGATGATGGCCAGAACGCCGGCATCCACTTCTTTAGACATGGAGGCTCTGGGTAACATCGACGTCAGGATGGACTGATGAGGAAGGAATGAAAAAGTGAAGGAGAAATCATAATCATAATAGGCCAATGCTGCTTCTCAACTTTAAAATAAAAGTTTAGAACATGTGTGTGTGTGTGTGTGTGTGTGTGTATACCTGGCAGTGCTGTATGTCGTCAGCCAAAGCGTGGACCACAGATCCAGGTCCTCCTTTTGCGCCAAACAGGTTAAGGTCATCCAAAGCCTCCAGAGCTGCCTGGAAGACACACATCAGTCATGTGATCCTTGTAAAAAATAACACAAGAGTACACAAACATTTTTATCAAGTACTGTACTTTAGTTCAATTTTGACGTACTTGCATCTAACTTAAGTATTTCCATTTTCTGCTACTTTCTATTTCTATTCCTCTACAATTTGAAGGCAAATACTGCACTTTTTTACTACACTACACGTTTTCGACAGCAATTCATTTCACTATTTTGGTTGATATTAAAAATAAGAGCAAATTTTGAACAGTAGACATAACTTGACAACACATTCTTATTACGAGTACATATGTACAAAAGCCCAACAAAAAGATATTAAACTATCACATGCACCTATAAAACTTGGCCTATAAAACATTTTTTATTGCACTTCTTATGTTTTCTGTCATCATATCTATGTCATGATGAATATATTTGTCACAACTCAATACTGATCAAAGATTCTACATTAGTTTAATATTATTATACAATACAAATAATATGCAGTATTGTGAAGAATTGAGTAAATACAAATATCAGGGTTCCCACACATATTCCTGGATAGAATTTCAAAACTTCCCCATAACTTTTCAAGGACCAATGATAATGACTGGCCCAGCATTTTTTTTTTTACGTATTAATGATTGGTTTTTATGATGTTTATTGCTTTATCCATAACTTTTCCGGGTTTGGAAATTTCATGATTTGCCGATCCCTGGAATATGGCAGTATTACATATATACAATGTAGTAGTGAATCATAAAATATATAAAATATAAAATATATATTACAATCATGCTGTTTTGCCCTTATATATACAAATAACTAACCTCATGCAATTAATAGCACAGGGAACGTCCTGCAGAGGTGCCCCTTTCCACCGTCTTAAATTAAACCCTGTTAGTGTGTGTATGTGTGTGTGTGTGTTTGTGTGTGTGTGTGTGTGCCCACTGGGTACTGCGAGTACACAGTGTTATTTCTGAGTGAGAAGCCATTCTTGGAAGACCACAGGGAACCTGATACCTCCTGTAAACTGTGGGCCAAGGACAGCGCTGAGTCGAGTATCCTATTATGTAAAAACTTTCTCACAAGAATCAGGATTTGTATGGATTGAGACGAGACTTTTCATTGTTATAAAACTCTTTTAAATACTTAATAACATTAAAAACACAAACGTGGCTTAAAAATACTCTTAAGTTCTCTGAGGCGATTCCAACTGAAGGATTTTATCTGAGAGC